>NW_028318395.1:2017500-2155000 GCF_062004578.1 Staurois parvus | reverse complement strand
AAAAAAATAAATTTTGCTATAAGGTTAAATCTAACAGAATTTGATTAAATTACACAAATGATTTTTTTGCTTTGCAGGCTAGCATGTGTACTATATTTATCACTGCTACCTTTTATTATGTAGAGCTCTGTAGGGCACAGAGCTGAACTCTAGGCTTACTAATAAGTACACAGTTGAAATACATTTGGGCCAACTGATTTGCCTGCTAAAGACATTCTACTTCTGTCTATTTGGTCCTGAGATTTACAAAGTCCTGCAAGACAGCAAAGCTCACTTGGTGACCTAAGCAATATAGCTAGGTCACACCTCTTCCACTATCATGTGAAGAGACAGTAAAGAAGTAAAGGAGTAGTAGACTGGTTATCTTACCTCACCAGACCACTGTCAGCAATCTGAACAATGGACATACCTGAACAATGTGACATACCTGATTGGTTTCTCTCTCTGTCTGAGGTTTGCTGTATAGGTGTTTACAAAAGACTACATATAAAGTCAATGGGACTCATTGACTAAAGGAATTAGGAATCTTCACACAATAAATTGTATGATGTTAGATAATGAGTTTATCTGAAATCTCCATTAACCACTGTAAATAATATTGTACTTATGAATATATTTTAGTTAGAGCTGTATCAGTGTGGGTGGGTAATATGTCTTCCCATAAATCCCTGTTCTACATATAGTTGGGTATGGTTTACGGTGCCAGAGGGAATATTCTATTAATGACAATTTCTTTACTGTGTAACAAAAGTCTCGACGCTCCTCAATACTCTGTGAGACAGTTCAGTTAGTTCAGTTCAGTTTTTCTAACAATGGGACCCAAATCTGTTGGCTTCACAAATATCCACGTTAAAGGATCCCTCATTTAGATATGCAATGAAGGTGTCCAGCCTTTCATTAATACTTAATTTCCCAGGATAAGGTCATGAACTGGCATACTTCCATAAATTCCATAAAGGGTGTGCCAAGATTTGCCTTAAACGGTGTTGGTGTATGCTAAATACAGGCGATTTGAAGTTATCCAAGTATGAAAGGGAATAGATGTGCCAACCAATCGGAGCTACTCCATGAAAACTAATGGTGGAGAGGCCTAAAACAATTGACACTAGAGGGAAAGAGAGGCTCTCTTTGGAACACCAGTTAACAGAATGGAATCCGTACGTGCATTTTCATGGTAATTATGGAATATATCCCTTGCACTTATATCTAAATGTTTGTCTTTTCTGTCTCACTGTTTGTATTTTGTAATATGTTAGAACTTTCTTAATAATGTTTATTTTATGTAACTAGATAGATTGTGTTAGTTTAGACTTTCATCTTATTCACCAATAAATTTTGGTTGTTATGTTAAACCTTTCACTCATAGATTATGAAATATTATATTTCATAATCTATATATGTGGTCAACAGTGAATATTTACTTCATTTATCAAATCATACAGATGAAATAAGTAAACAGGAATTCCCTTTTCACATGACTGGATAACTGAAGTACATATTCACACAATTTATTGTGTGAAGATTATCAACTCCTTTAGTAAATTACCTTCATTATATAGGTACCAACACTAGCTGCTTTAAAAACAAATTTAATCATTTTATTAAAACAAAGCTGCTTTAACTGGTGTTTTCTTTATATCTGCTTGGAGTTAAGTGTTAATTGCTATTAAATTAGCCAGTTCCTGCAGGAGGTACACAGCAGGTGGGCTTTAACACTGAGAGGCAGCATATATGTGCCCCTGTGTAAACATTTTTCTGTGTAGAAAGTACACTCCCAGCACAGTAACAAGCAGGTACCAGAAAGCTCCTGATGCATACTTGCGATCAGGAGTTTTCTGATCATGTGACTTATGTGCCTGCAAATCACAGCGGTCACATGATTGGAATACCCGCCTCCATCTCCCAGCATTCAAAACCTCTTAGGAGGGCCAGGAGGTGGTGGTGGGAAGTGGTTATTAATGTAAAATACATGTTTCAATACAAAAAAACCATAGCAAAACAACAGCTATGTCATTATTTATTTAGAAATAAATTAGAAAAATACAAAACCGCTCCCTTAAATCAGTGATTTATCTATAGTATATATCAAATTGTAGTAATTTGCAAATCTGTGCAATTTTCTGCATTTCAACAGCAAATTTTCTATGTCTATAAAAAGTATTGACATTGAGTTGATATTTAAAAAAAAACAAAAACAAAACTAGGTAATATAATAGCAACCAACACGGTTTCTGACATCATTTTCTGGGTCTTGACTTTTTTTTTATACATCAGCCCCTAAGAGGCCTAGAAAATATTTCTTAAAATACTTCTGATATACAGTTCCAATTCCCTTTGATACAGATTAAAAAAAAATCAAGAAAAAAAGAGCTCTGTAAACAATATTAAAATACATTTTAATCGAAGACCAAGATAAAACAACAATAGTTGCATGTTTTATTCCAGCTGTTCTTCTTCAAGATTTCTTTGTGACATCCAAATTAAAGAGATCTTAACTGCACCTATGCAGTTAATAAATATTTATATATTCCACGGTGTTAACAATCGGGGTTTCATGTCTAACAAAACTGTGGCAGCCAGAGCTACTGAATAATACAGAAAATCAGCATCTTTATCTAGAGCAAAATGTCAAAACACTGACTTAGATGTACGTGTCTATTACATACATATACATAAAGTACATTTGTGGATACAAAATCTACCTTGCAACCCTCCCCTTAGAATACAGATATATCCACCCAAGAAGTCAGCGAGTAGAATAAATATTGTTAGCATGACAGCTCATGAAACAGCTAGAGAGAACAAAAAAATGGAATTGCTAAAACATGGTAATCGCTTTGATATGGAGAGGCTTCTCAAGCTATAGGTGTTGAAGCATTGAATAATCGTCATCACGGGGAACATTATGCTCGGCATAGAAATACAGAGTCATGTAATAGTTTTACTATTATTATTAGAAGTAGTAATATTTTATATAAATAATTCCTCTTTACAAAGGAAAGCAGATGTCAGATGATTCATCTGTACAAAATAAAGCACACATCAGGTTCAAGTACATGCAGATCTCTTGTTAAAGCTGAACTTCAAGCAGTAATGAAAGACACAAATGCATCTCTGCAATTTCTAATACACCATTAAATGTATTTTTAAATTCAAGTAGTGTAAGTACCTGAATTCAGCTTTATAACTGCCTCTTGCAATCCCAGTACAGCAGAGGTGAGAAAGGGGACGATCAGGAGCACCAGAAGCCAATCAGGTGTGCTACATGTAAGGAGTATGCTGACAGGTGGAGAGAGCAGAATGAAGGATAAATGAACTCATCAGTCTGCTGCTTCTCCTTTCATAGTTCAGAAACATGGTCGAGGGCTGGGGAGAAAACCCGTTATTGAAAGTGAATCTGCAGCAGAAAAAGACCAGGTCCATTCCCCTGCCAGACAGGATTGTTCTGTGGTGCATAGCAGCATAAATCTCAGGACTGAATATACAGAAATAAAAAGCAGTTGGTAGGTAAAACAGCTCTCATATATTTATTTTATCTTTGCATTTAGCTGTTTGCCTGGAACTGTTTGCTACATTAAAGCTAAATACCCAGATCCCTGCTCTTAAATTGATATAATAATTATTATTGCACATTTGGTAAGGCAGATCTACAGAAGAGCAGAGACCACTATGCCCCCTTGAGAAAGCTGACCTTTAAGCAAAACAAGACTTGCAAACTCTGATGGTTGTTTTGGGGGTGATCCCCTTTATACCTCCATGTTATTTTACTCTTTGTAATCCATCCTCTATTTTTTTTAAACAAAAATGCAAATCTGTTGGCAGTAAAACATTTCAGATCTATGTATTTCAACTGTACATTTAGATGTCTGGATGTATTATAAAATAAATTTAGTGAGCTACTAATAATATCAGGTAAACACTGAACTGTGTTAAAATTAGAACATCCATTCAGTGTTCCTTGGCCTGAGCTCACAGTAATCCACTGTATCTGCAAACACATACAGCACTATAAATGTCAGAGTGGGAGCCAATGGAATGCAGATCTTCTATTCTGTGCAGTAAAAATCTGCTTGTTGCATCATCACGTTCATTCAAATTCACAAGGCAGGCATCAATCAGATTGGTAGCTTTGAGAAATTCTTGATATTAGCATTTATTTACATCAGACTTGCTGCTATGACAAGGAGGGGGTTCCAACATAAAAAAACAAATACACTCCAAGAGCACCAGATTACCAGGGAGGACTGCTGCATGCTTCAAAAGGACTACATTTCCAAGGTGGACTGTTGCACTACACACATCTGTAATTTGGCAGAAGTGACCAAATCACAGACTTTTAATTCTGGCTGAACAGAATTAAAACTTATTTGAAAAGCAAAAAAAGCCTGCATATAGCTACAGTGATTTGAGAAACCTTTTTGCTGTTAGCAAAATGTGAAAATTTAACAGGCCTGGCTAATATATTTAAATCTTCCAAATATGGAATGTTCAGTCACAAAGTGTTAGAACTACTGTCAGGTTTTAATTTATCGGTGTTACCACTATGGGGAGATTTACTGTACACTTACCGCCTTTTCCTGGTTTCCTGGTGGATGGATGCCTCCAAAACCGGAGAAAATGTAAAATCTATTAATAGGAAATCTGACATGGTGGCAAAGTGGGATTTTCGATAACTAAAAAAATATTATTACTCTTGTGTCACCAAAATAAGGACATAAAAGAAAATTTTGACATGTTGAACAGAAAAATCAAATGTTATTTCAGGACAGGTTACAATGTACTGTAAGCCATTCTCTTCTGTGACACAAGTGTACAGAATTGTGATTTACTCACTGGATTGTCCTCTGCTAGACTTATGATGTGTCGAAAGCAATTCATATTACAACCTGTGCTGGCATGACAATGGATTTTCAACTCAGCATGGGAAATAAACAATGTGATTTTCAATTAAAGTGGTTGTAAAGGCTTCATGCTTATTACCTTAAAGCATTCTCTACAATAAGGTAAAACACTTCTGTATGCAGCTCCCCCCAGCCCCCCTCCCCCTTATATTTAACGATCCAGTGCTGTGTCCAAGGTCCAGGAGCATCGTCTCTCTGCTCTCTCCTCACTGGACCAGGAGGCAGCAGCTGGAGCCATTGGCTCCTGCCGCTGTCATTCACAGGCAGAGAGCGGGGGCAGGGCCCAGCTGAATTGTGTGTGTCAATGGATCAATCGTGGCTTGCTATGGGGGCACTCGGCAGGGGGGAGAAGCTACTGGTGGGGGACCCCAGAAAAGGAGGACTGGGGCTGCTCTGTGCAAAACCATTGCACACAGCAGGTAAGTATGACATGCTTGATATTAAAAAAATATCTATATGTTTACAATCATTTTAAGAATATTGAAATATCTAATGTTGCTTGTACTCCCTTGTACTATGACACTTTCACTTTCAATCATCTCTATCTTATCCTAAATTTTTGCTGAATCAGTAATTATGCTTCATCACCATTTGAGAATAAACACAGCATATTTGCACAAAGGAGAGAGAACTGAAGATTTTGGTTTCCTTTATTTTTTATTAAGTTAAAATTTCATCTCATAAGGCATCAAAAGAGATTCTGATAAAAAGTGCAAAAGTAATAAAGAGTTTATGAAAAGGAGATGGATCTACATTTTTTACAGAACAGGGTACTGTCCTTAGAAAAACTATAGAAAAGTTGCAGAATTTTTAAATATTTTGCTTTCAGGAACATAAACGATTAATCCTAAACAGATTTAGATTTCTCTTCCATGGTCTATGTAAGATGTCCAAAGGTGTAAGATGTAGGTTAGCAGTCAGTTACAATATAGAATATAATCCTATATAACCCCATAGGACAATAATATGATCCTTCAATATGCATTCCTCATATATAGAGGAAGCAGAAGGTAAAACAAAGGAGCTTTTAAGGATATGCTTGATGATAATGCACGTAGTCACACTTCTATAATCCCAGGCACATGTCTTTTTCCTGTATAGCTGTGTTTTAAATCAAACAAAGTTAATTTTTTTAGAATATTATTTTGATCTGACAGCTGTTAGGGATCACAATGTAAATGGATTCAGACAATTCTGACCTAGCCTTGGGCAGAAAAAAAAGAAAACATCAGAAAACTCTCTAAAATGAAAAGTTTGTCAGATTTACTACTAGATTTAGAAAAATAAAGAATATAGCCATAACATGGATATCCAGGAAATGTTGTTCCCATGATGTCAGATGCAAAGGTATTTACCCAAATCCCAGGATTGAAGTCCTACATTATGCAGTATTAAATTACACCTCATAAATATCTGGCTACAATATGAAAACATTTCACAAAGTTTAGATTTCCAATAATTGCAACATATAGCATGATGTGAAAATCTTGAATAAACGTAGAGTAACGCAAGTGTTTTTCTATAACAATTCCTGCATTTACACTGGAATTGTTACAATTCTGTAACAAATCTTGCATGTACACCTTAGTTGTGTACATACAGTTGTGTCGTTATTGTAAAGGGGTGCTCATTTTACATAGATTTTTACTTTATTTTGGATAATGCAACTACCTGTGACCCCACTATGAGTCCAGAGTATGTGGTCTATTTAATATAGTACAAATTGTGCGGTGAGAAAATTAAGTTGCAGATGGTGCTAAATGGTGGCACATAAGGTGTGGGTTCATCAGATCTGCACATCTACTACCCTCCACATATAGTTGTCTGTGTATGATCTGCAACACAGTGTGCCCGGTGATTGAAATTGTTCTTTTGCTGCACTGCATAAGGTGTGCCTGGCATCATCTTCCAATCACTGTAAAATGCAGTAAAATGCTAAATACACCTGCATCTTGTGCAGGCAGGCTTTCAAAGAGTGTTAACTGCTGTTGTGTATTTCAAATGTAAGTATAAGTTGCAGGAGTCACTGTAGTTAGTGTATGTCATGTATCAGAATTTGCAACTATTTAGTGTGGATATTATTAGCTACATGGGACATTACTATAACATGTAACATTCTTGTAAAAGTATAAAAAAAACACTGTAAATTATGTGAGATTTGAATTACATGGGCATTTTCAGAAAACATTATCTATGGGTTTCAAAACACTGTATATATTGATTTCTTTTTTTTTAACCTAGTACTGAAATCTGTATAGATATTATGCAATGTGCAGTAACTTTAAAGATTAGTTCTATTTAATCGTTAACTGATTCAACATTGTAAACATATACCCCAATTTATGAAAAGAGCAAAAAATGTTCACCCGAATTTTAATCTCACAAGGGAATTTTCATTTAGTTTAGCGATTGTGGGAAACACACGTGCAATCATGTGGAAGCAAAAATTCTTTTTTTTCTTAAATTCTCCTTGCACGTGATTGGGTATTCTTTTACCACATTCATTTTGCATAGTGAGCATGCCTAACTTCTTTATTAAATGAGGGTCAGTGTATCTAAATCCAAGACCAAACATGTAACATACATCAGTTAATCAGTGCTTGGGTGCAGTGACTGCATTAGTTTTCCTTTTTTTTTTTATTCTATTCTTAAAGCGGAGTCCCTCTCAAAAGTGGAAACTCTGCTTGTTTGCCTCCCCCCCACTGCTATATTTGGCACCTTTTGGGAGCGAGGGGGGAGCAGGTACCTGGTTTTGACAGGTACCTGCTCCCACTTCCTGCTCAGTTTGCCGAGGCAAAGTAAGCCAGAAGTTCGTCCCCTCCTTCCTCCTGCAGTCTCCTGGGAACCTTCACAGGTCTTGCAAGCCTTGCAAACCGCAAGCCGTCACAGCCTGGTGCCCACAGTTGTGATGCTGGCGCAGAGGAGAGAAGAGGTAGAGAAGGGACGGTGCATGTGAGCACATCATTGGACCCTGGGACAGGTAAGTATGTGTTTATTAAAAGTCAACAGCTACAGTTTTTGTAGCTGCTGACTTTTAATAAACACAAAACTGACTGGAAATCTACTTTTAACTTGTAACTCTGCCAGTAGAAAAACTTTCTAGGGTGACAACAATCACTCACTTCACTGTATCTATGTATGGTGGAGAGTTTTTACGCTAGGAGCACAGAAAGTTAGGGCCCACTGGATTTCTGATGGGAACAACACACATTTTTCTGTATTTTTAGCATTTTTGTGGCTTGTTCACCCTGCAATCCCCATGTGCATTGTGCAGTTCCACATGCACATTTACATGCCACTATTTCTTCTTTTTTAGAGTTGTACTTGCATTTGTTGTGCAAGTGCATTCCGATGCGTTCATGTGCGAAAAAATGCAGCACACTGTTCTTTTTTAAATGCACAGAAAATCAATGCAATGATGTAAACTGTAATATGGTGCACTCATTTTTCTTGCATATGCCTTTGTACTTTGCTTAAAAACGTGTTTGACTACATCTAGGGTAAAAGAGCCAATAAAGAGACAAAATGTTGGGAATTATTATTATTATTATACAGTATTTATAAAGCGCCAACAGTTCGCTCAGCGCTGTACATTACCATGGGAGACAGAACATGCGATACAATAACAATACAATGCGATACACGAGGGGTTCGATGGCCCTGCTCCTTGGAGCTTACAATCTAGGAGGGAGGGGATAGTGTTACAGGAGGAAAAGCTGTGGGGGATGGAGTAGTAGGAAGAGTGGAGGAGGTTGGGAATTAGCAGGGGATAGGGTAGGCTTCCCTGAAGAGGTGGGTTTTCAGGGTGCGCCTAAAGGAGAGGAGAGTAGGTGATAGTCTGATGGATTGGGGTAGGGAGTTCCAGAGTATGGGTGACACCCTGGAGAAGTCCTGGAGGTGGGAATGGGCGGAGGAGACTAGGGAACTAGAGAGAAGAAGGTCTTGTGAGGAGCGGAGAGTGCGTGTAGGGTGGTACTTGGATATTAGGTCGGTGATGTAGTTTGGGGCAGTATAATGGACAGCTTTGCACGTCAGTGTTAGGATTTTGAATTAGATCCGTTGGGCAATCGGAAGCCAGTGGAGGCATTGGCAGAGGGGGGTGGCTGAAACGGAGTGGTTGGTAAGGTGGATGAGTCTGGCTGCCATATTCAGGATCGACTGAAGTGGGGATAGCCTGTGGCGAGGCAGGCCATTGAGGAGGGAGTTGCAGTAATCGAGTCGTGATATGATGAGGGAGTGGATGAGCTGTTTAGTGGTTTCTGGGGTTAGGAACGTGCGTATTTTGGCGATGTTGCAGAGGTGGAGTCTGCATGAGTTTGTTAGTGATTGGACTTGGGGCTGGAAGGATAGATTGGAGTCAAGAATGACACCAAGTACTCTGGCTTGTGGGGCGGGCCTGATGGTGGCATTGTTGGACGTGATGGAGAAATCAGTGGGGGGTGGTGTGCATGCTGGGGGGAAGACTAGGAGCTCAGTTTTGGAGAGGTTCAGTTTAAGGAAGTGGAGCGACATCCAATCTGAAATGTCGTTCAGTAGGCTTGTGATTCGGGTGGAGACTGAGAGGGTGAGTCGAGGGGTCGAGAGATTTGAGTGTCGTCGGCATAGAGGTGGTAGTTGAAGCCATGAGAGTGAATGAGTTGGCCAAGGGAGGAGGTGTAGATGGAGAAGAGAAGGAGCCCGGGGACAGAGCCTTGAGGGACCCCAACAGAGAGGGGGAGTGAGGGGGAGGTGGTAGCGTTATAGGTAATTGTGTATGTATTGGAGAGGTGTTATAGACATATACAGTAGATATATATAGATATATATATATATTTTTTTTTCGTATAGACATACAGTTGACTGGTTGTAATGGGTCACTGTATTGTGTTCAGTGTCATGCCAACTGCTCTAACTTAAATTAGTTTATTAGCATGTTACCATCAAAGAACTACTTTTAACATTAAACCCTTTCCCAAGCAGCCCTGACACTCCTTTAAATGGGGTATTATGACTAGGGGACAGGAAAGTGCACATGATCATGTGACCACTGTGATTGGTGGTCACATAATTGGGAGACACTCCTGCTGGCTCCCAATGATTACCTTTGACAGGTCAGTCTCTGTGCTGGGAGCATGCAGTGAGTGTGCGCTCTGCTGAGAAACCTCTGCTGGCCATGGACGCATATGTATGCCATATGGCTGTGAAAACTCACCCTCTTTGTCACCGCAAGAAGTTAACATGCAGAGGGTGACATTAACTTTAATAATTCTTTACATAACAGAAAACGTATCATTTAAATGTGTGTACTAAAATTCTAACTGGGCTGTAATACAATTTGGTACAATTTGAATATTGAAAGTCTGTCAAAAGACCATGCAGGAGTAAATGCAAAAATACTAATGCAGGGACCTTTATTAAATGTGCATTGTATTAGATCAGTGAGTGGTTATTTTGTGTAGGCAGAAATTGTGTAAATCTGATTCCCTTTTAAAGTGGGCAAAAATGTGTTTGCGCAGTAGCTGCTCAACAGTAGGTACAGAACCAAGTGTCTGTGGAGCTCAAAGTTTTTTCTTAGTACCTGAAAATAGCAAAGATGCAACATGTGCATTCCAGCACCTGACTCTTCGACCCTTTTGGCTGCTTTATGAGGCCATAAGTTACCAGTATGGCTCTTATATTGAACATACCTAACCCAGATACCATTTGGGAGAATATTCTTTTAACATGTATATCTAAAAAGAAATCATAAAAAGAAAAGCATGCAATGTAAAAGCAACAAAGAAAAAATATTTTCTGTTTAGTCTTGATAAAAAACAGAAATATTAAATCTGGACAAATGACAGGTACTACATTGTGAACATAACATAATTCCCCAACCACCTTAACATTGCATGGAGTTATGACATGCAATTGGGAACATGTAACAAATATAAAGTAGGTGTTATTCCAATTTGGCTACAAAAGTGGATACAGTAAACTTTAACCACTTTAGCAATTTGAACGTACTATGTTAAAAAGGTTAATGACGAGCTGATGGCTTGTGCCCATCTTGCTTATCCATTTCCTGGCTTGAATGTGAAGCAGTGGCTGAATAGCTGCAGATCACTTCTGCAGAGCAAGCGTTGCAGTGCTCCTCCCCCCCCCCATGCGTGGTTCCTATGCTGTCCCGCTTTTACCGAGAGCCTGGGACAACAGCAAGCCACTTCAGTGTGGAAAGTGGGGGGAGACCAAGGCACATCCATGTTCCAATCTCCTCTGTAGACAAAGAACAGATCCCCAATTTCCTGGCCGATACAACCAAGGGACACATATAATTCAGCAGATTTGTGCTGTTACATGCATTTTATCATATAGGACCCCAAATGTCTCCAAAAAGAGTACCTGTCACCTGCCCAATGCTATCAAATATGGGTTTATAAACTCCTTTTGATGGCAATAAAGTAAAAAAAAATAAAGGTATACGTAAACCAAAGTTGCACCACACATATGAGGTATCACTGAGTACATCAGAGTGAAAGCAATAATTCTAGCACAAAAGCTCCTGGTTAACTTTAACCACTAGCCTACAGGGCACTTATACCCCCTTCCTGCCCAGGCCACTTTCCAGCTTTCAGCGCTGTTGCACTTTGAATGACAATTGCGCAGTCATGCAACACTGTACCCATATGAAATTTTTATAATTTTTTTGTGACAGATAGAGCTTTATTTTGGTGGTATTTAATCACCTCTGGGTTTTTTATTTTTTCTTAAACAAACCAAAAACCACAGAAAATTTTGAAAAAAAAATTTTTTTTCTTAGTTTTTGTTATAAAATGTTGTAAATACGTGATTTTTCTCCTTCACTGATGAGCGCTAATGAGGCTGCAGTGATGGGCACTGATAGGCTGCACTGATGGGCACTGATAGGCTGCACTGATGGACATTGATAGGTGGCACTGATGAGGAGGCACTGGTAGGTGGCACTGATGGCATTGACAGGCATCACTGATGGGCACTGAAAGGCAGCACTCATGTATGGCACTGATAGGCGGCACTGATGAACACTGACAGGTGGCGCTGCTGGGGCTACACAGATCATCAGGGCACACTGATCATCAGTGCTCTGATGATCTGTGTACATGCCCCTCGAGGAATGCCGATTACTGGCTCTCCTCTTCTCACGAGCTGCCAGCGTGACAGCTCGTGGGGAGAGAAATGCCGATAGCCGGCATTTCCCTGTTTACATGTAAGCAGCTGTGATGGGACACAGCTGTTCACATGACCGAGCCGACATCTTCGGCTCTTTTCATTGTTCGGTGATCCGCTGTGTCCAAGGGACACAGTGCACCGCCAATCGCCGCGCATGCGCGGTTAGAATGGGAGGACGTCATATGACGTCCTCCCAGAACGAGAGAACCTCCTTGCGTCCATCATTTTACTATATGGCGGGTGGGAGGCGGTTAAATTGATGAGCTGTAAAGGCTTTTAAATGGTCACCCATGAAGATTGTTGGGTACCATAATTTTTGCGATATCATGGGCGCACACAATTCTAAGATTTTACATGTTTGGTATCTATTTACTTAATGCAACCTCATCTTTTATATTTTACCAAAAACTGGTATTATAGCATGCATGTTTGCACTAAAATCCATTTTATTATATATTTTCCTGAAAATATGTGTTTGGAAAACAGTTGTGCAAATAGCATGAGACATCAAAATTGCAACTATAACCTTTTTAATTCTACAGTACAAGGCCTCTGTTTTCAGAAAATATACAATGTCTTGTGGGTTTAAGTAATTTTATGCTCAAAAATTAAGATATTAACATGTGTGCAAAAAATTAAAAAAAAAGCAAGAACTAGTTAAAGAACATGTAAACCCAACATTTTATATTCATTATATGTGTCCATACCATTTACTTTTATGAAAAAGTATCCTGTTCTCTTTTGTGTGAAATCTCTGGTGTTCCTGCCAGTCCCTCTGCTTTCCTAATAAAAACTGACCACACTAGACAGGAAAGCACAGCATGGTCTGTTTGCTGGCTGTGCTAGGAACTCATCCTGCTCTCCTCTAATGAGCAGACTTCTGCTGACACCCCACCTCCACCTCCGCACAGCCATTGCACTGAGAACAAAGGGTATGCGACCAGTTATTTTTAAAAAGGGTATGTATAATGTTTTATATACACAAATGTTGTGCCTTTCATTTTCATTGTTTTACAAGGTAAGGGTTTACTTATACTTTAAAGCAGATTTGATTTAATTGCAGGTTCATATGTGCCTATGTGTTAAAGAACACTCCACGGCAAGATTTTATTTACAGTTGCACCAAGATTTGTGATGCTGATTTCAGTTCAGATCAATAGGTCCCAATTACTTTCTTCAAAAACATGAAAACATAATGTCAATTAAGAAAAAGACAACACCTTAGAATTTAGAAAACTAAGAACAGACAACACATGAGATGTTAATGCTGCACATTAGACAAGAAAGTAAAATTAGACATTTAGGGAGCCAGACTAACTCATGCAATACCCTGTCTATATCATGTGCATTAAGAATGACAGCAGAAATACTGATCTAAAGAGTCCTAATTAATGACACTAACAATATTTCATGCACGGTATGTATAAAAGTGACAAAACGATCTGATCTCATTGAAAAAAAATTAAATAAAATTTTAGGTCAATGTATTCTTTCTGCCACTCTACAAAATATCACACAAACAGCAATTTAAGTTTGAAAGACTGCTTGAACACTACTCAACTATTCCAAAGGAGTGACCTATGACACCGATCATGACATTGAAAATAGTTTTAATTTGCTGTACTGCCTAAGCAGCTGGGAAAGATAATTTTTTTTATATTCAAACAAAATCTAATTTTCCACACATGCAAAATATGATTTTATAATGCCATTATTAATTTGCCGTTACTGCGAATTCCCACCTACCCCTTAATCACATTAAAGCATAATAGGCTCACCGTTGTAGACACTGGAACAATCTCAGTGTGGAATGACAGGGGACTGGAATGATCCTTTTGTCAAGAGGAGTGACAAGGAACTTGAATGATCTGAAAGTGCAACAACAGGGGACTGGAACAATGTAAAAGGAAAATATACAGTAATAGCAATGACCCAAACTAAGAAGACTGTAAGAAGTACTGAATGCCAAAAGACAGAAAAAGTAGATATGATTGTGACAGATAAGATACAGAATTGTGAACTGAAAATGTTAGAAAGAACACAGAAAAAACATGTGAGAGAAGATATGTGAAATGGTTGACTCCCACTGTGTATTCCCATAGTAGTACTAAAATAAGTACAAAACTACATATAACGTTTACCCAAATTTCCAAGACTGAAAACAGCATTGATAATAAAAATGTTTGGAAGTGAATACATCAGATTATAGAAAATACAGGACATACAGAAGACATCTAAACAGTAAAACTGCACATGCTTTTACATACTCTAGGTAGTTTCGGAATGCATTCTCCATGCTGGTGCTGGTCCTACATAGCCAAATTCTCCAATGTAAAAATAATATGGCAGGATTGTGACTCAATATACTGCAATGATGAAATTATGGCCAAGATGGCAGCTAAAAGTATGGTAACACATGACCAACACCACCAAGTCAGAATGTCAATAACTAAGTAACATGAAAATGTGTGGTTTTATTTGGTTCATTTGCTAGCTCCAGTCTCCCATGCTGGTGACTCTTATAAAGCAATGATAATAAAAATGTATTTATATGAGAAGGTGAAAAATAAACTTCTGTTTTGAGGTCCTTGCCACCTCATTGTAAAAAAGAAACACTATTAAAAGAAATGTACTTTGATGTTTTCTATGGTCAATTTTGGTTATCAAGATAAAAATACTGCAAATAGAAGGGAAAGTAGAAATTTATTTACGAATGCACAATGCTAAAATATGCACTTTCTTCCACATACACATGAGACAATTTACTGCTTTTATTCAACAGTGAGTGCATCTTTAGGTAAACATCTAATTTGGCCAGGCTCATCTACCACAACACTACAATGCATATCTTCTGTTTGGCAAAATGAACCTCAAGGGCACCCACTCCTAAACCTGTATAGAAACATTGCCATTTCAGCATAGTCCTTCAGAAGTAAATTGTAGCACTATGAATGAAACCATCCCAATCCCAAAATGTGCATCTCACATCGAAGACCATATTCTCAACAGGAATCACAAAAGAAATGTCCAATCCTGAAATTCTGCACACCAGCTGAACAAAATATGGGGAAATTGATGGACAAAAGTATCAACCTATATGATAAGCAGCAACCCATCAGGGTGAAAATTCACTAAATAGTAGGACTTCATATATACAGAGCTCAATACGTTTTTGTGTCCATAAGGGAAACAGGACTCCTGTGCTCTCAGATTTTCCACTGTTCCTAATCAATAAGGATAGCAGGTACACTCCATTCAAAAGGAAAAATAGAAATAGAGGCTGCAATGGTGGGATATTGTTGATACAGTTTATTAAAATAAAGCAAAGCAAAATAAAATCAAGCAGAATAAAACTCACAGTGGATGCTGTAAAGCCTACCCAACAGCATATAACAGCATCTGCTCGGTTCCTCCAATTAATTTTGTTCTATGATATCTCTTTGTCACCCTGAAGAGTTGGTGGCCGTTGGTGTTTATCATATACGTTGAAACTTTTGTGCTCTGCTCTCCTCATATGTTGATCAGCTGATCTGCAGTATTCAGGACTGGACATTTCTTTTGTGATTTCTATTAAGGCTATGGCCACTAGATGTGAGATGCACATACGTATTGGATAGAGAAGGGTCTGATTCATAGCTCCAAAATTTACATATGACTTTACTAAAGTTTTTGTTTGTTTCAGCATACCCCTTACTACATAAAATGAGGGTACTTTAGTGAAAAAAAAATGTACTCTTACAATTTAAACTGCTAATATAGGGAACCCAAGTGTACACTAAAACAAAAACAACAATTTTTAAACAGGTGTACAGCACTGCAGTCCAAACAGTTCATACAGTTGCTTGGTCTCCTTATGGTACGTAGTTGAAAGTTGGGAGAAAAAACACTCTGCTTAGAATGCCAGAGTGGGAGAGTACATAATCACTATACCTCGGATAACACCACTAATGAATTTTAAGGTTTTATTTTTTTTCTTTTCATAAGAACAGTGATTCAGTGACCCACAATAATTTATTGTGGTCCATTCAGTGACTGAGCTATTTATTACTAATTGGAAAAGACTGGTTAAAAGTGGTACTCAACCCCAAACCATAAATGTATATTGCAGCTTACCAATCATTAGATGTGATGGCTGCATTGGTTTCTATTTTAGACTTTTTCCCCCTTTGTTTTCACCCAGTAATCTGTCCAGTAACACACCTCCTGTATTAGACTGCCCCCATGAATGAGCACAAGGACACCTTTGCACAGCAGCATTGTCAGTCTGGGTGGGGAGGGGAGTGCTAGATGAACTAGTAAATTTAGATACACTAACAAATTAAAACCAAATTCCAGCAACTTTTACATCTGAGAGCTTGTTCTTTTAAAAACCAACAGAGCTACTGGCCAGATCACCAGGTGAAAATAAAAGAAAGAAAACCTAAAAAAAAATAAAACGAATGCGCCACCACATCTAAGAATAAGTAAGCTGCACTATATTAAATGTTTTCTTTTGGGTTTAACACCCCTTTAAGTAAGTAGTAACACTAATATCTAAAGTAATATAAAAACTAAGACTAGCAGCTAAATACACACCCTTAAAATAATATCAGTGTATGAAAACCCTAACAATAAACTTCTCTTAGATGCTCACTTTTGGTCTGTTAAATATGCCATTAAAAGTGTTTTGTTATATCTGTTTGAAAATTGTAAAAATATACTTGTTGATCTTTTAACAGTATAGGTTAGTTGGCCAAATGATCAGACGGAGTAACTGTTACTTGCAATTTAAAAAAACACATGCAAAGTTAGAAGCAAAAAGGTGAATCGGGTTCAGGATGGCAAGGGTCATGCATATACTGTAGATTAATAGATATTATGAAAGCTGCACAACAATCTCTCTGTGGCTCAATCAGGGTAATGTGGGTACATAGCATAGCCTCTATTTGATTCTAACACCAGAGTTTAGCTAAGAATCATTACAGTACAGAACACAGCTACTTGTGATTACTCTCATACATAGATTCCTTCACAGTGAAGTCTAGGGTGGCACTGGTAAGAAAGGCAAACAGGCACTTTACAGTTCTACCAGAAAAAAATGAATTCAGCCACCACATCTAAGGACAAATAGGTCGCAATATATTTACATTTTTGTTCTTGGGGTCAGATCTTTATTTATTGTGTTAAATTGGTAAAACATAAAATATGACTATCTCTAAGACGTTACTGCAGATTGCAAATTTTAAGTACAGATTAGAACCCGCATGTGAACAACTTCACAAACACTTCAGTTACATTCCTATTATTGTATGCAGAGCTTTGGAATGTCAGAATATTGAAGTAGAATGTATACAGTGGGTACATGTACAGTCCACATCAGTGACCATATATGCTGTGCAAGTCAAGTGTAGTATGTCACCAAGTTGCAGTAGTTCCCTTCCACCACACACCATTTCACAGTAGAACAATGTAATGTGACAGTTCACAAACTTTTTACAAATTTCAAAATAAAGCCTTCTAACAATTGGAATCAGCTTCAGTGTTAAAAAGGGGTGATGAACCCAAGTTTACAAGTAGATGTAATGCTGAACTGCGCAAAGCATGTAGAATATAAAAACCAAAGAGTAAATAAATGACACTAGTGCTTGAGTGTAATTGGATCAAGCCTGCCAACATGCCCAAATGCCTTCTTTTTTATAGTGGTAACTTTAAACAAAATACCTAATGTACTTAAGCTGGCCATAGACGGTTCAAATATCAGCCAGTTCAGCAGGGACTGGCTGAGATACAAACCATATATGGGCAGGCTGAATGTACCCAAGTTGACCAATTGATCAACTTGAGTACAACCACCTTGTCAGATTTTACATGTGAATTTTGCTAATGGCTATTATAGCAGCTAGCTTTAATCATGGTTTTCTCCTGGTGGGGATGGCTCCCCCACTGGGAGAACACAATTGCTTCATGGTGGGGTTCAGTCAGTGTTGATGGAGGAATTGAGTTATATTCTTTCCAGTATCCCGTGATTGCAGGAAAGAAAATTGCTCCATCTATGGCCAGCTATAGACACAACTTCCATTCGACAAGGCTGCACCGTATGCAGTTTTTAGGTTAGTTCATGAATTTTATATATATATATATATATATATATATATATATATATATATAAAATGTATCTGTTAGTCAGATAATCAGACTGCTGTATCTCTGATCACACAAATTGAATTAGGTCCAGCCTGATATCATCATTCCAAGAAAAAATGTGGCAGACATGTAATCAGATGTGCTGTGGCTCCATGGTTCTTCATTCCATGGCTCTCAGCTGGGAACTCTCCATCCTAGCTGACCACAAGTGGGTTGTGCAGTCACTACAACAGACTGTACTTGCTGTGCAAACCTATATGTCTTCTGTGACTATACACAACTGTGTTTTAAAAGAATGTGTATTTCTTCATCACATGAAGCCATCATGATTTCCTTTTGTTGTTACAGTTCACTCAGCCGGTGTGCATATTTAATGAAACAATGTGTAAGAGTACTCTGAATATTTATGTGCACCTGTGAGTTGTTGAGCTCCAATAAAGCATATTTTCATATAGCATCTGCAACTAGTTCAGCATTAGCTTACATATATAACAGACGCAGTCAAGAATCTCTCAAGGTGCAAAATAGGGTTTAATGTTATATTAACCACCATTAATGACTATTACAAATATGTAAAAGTCACTTGAATAAAAATATTACTTGAAATACTGTATGCAGAAATTTTTTTGTACTTTTTGATTTACCAAAGGCAAATATACTGTGCACTGCAAGGGCACTTGCTCAAGAGCTTAGTTATTGAGGTAAAGTTTCACTTTGCAAAGAATACCCAATCACATGGAAGGAAAATGAAAAAAAAAACAGCATTTTTTGATTGCACATGATTGGATGGTAGAAACCAGCAGAATGTCCCTCATTTCAGGGCTTCTCCTCAGATTTAGAGCAACTGCACTTGAAGTGTACTTTAGTAAATCACCCCCACTGTATGATAATGAGGATACACTTAAAATAAAAATGTTGTTATTGACTTAGGGCTAAATTTACTAAAACTTTAGTTTTACCACAATGATGAAAAAGTGTAAAATCAGAGACTGAATGTGCATGTATGTGGGACACTACAAATTCATGAACCTACAAGTAGCTATCCAGAAAATAGAAAGTAAAAAACATGAAATCTGAGGTCAATGAAAAGGCCATTGATTTAGCATTAGGTACAGTAGGACTGTGCATACAAGTGGCAGAGACAAAGAGGAAGAATTCACTTTGCATAGTTAGTGACCACATATTTTTTTCCCACTATCAGTAAACTATAGATTGTAAGCTCCAAGGAGAAGGGCCATCCGAACCCTCTTGTATTGAACTGTATCATTGCTGTATTGTCTCCCTTTATACTGTAAGCGCTGAGCAAACTGTTGGCGCTATATAAATCCTGTATAATAATAATAGTTATATCTTAAATATTATTCACACACTTTATATACCAAAAAATAAATAAAAAACTTGTATCCACTTTATGTGACTACTATAAAAAAATAGAAAAATGCAACACATATTCCAAAATTAAACACATATGTACATCCTCCAAAGAGGATATACAAAGTAATCACTTTGACAATATCCTATGTCTGGTTGGAACCAGAAAAAATTCTTTATAGTATCACTGGGGATCTTAGCAGAGAGATACTGCTTTAGGCACCAAAAAGTTGTGTGTCTACAGACTCCAGTGTTGGAAATTAGGCCCTGTCAATGGTAAAAGAGTCAATAAAGGAGAGAGGAGCATTGAAATTTTGTTTTCATATGTGTGCTTTGTATCTTTATGTCTACATAAATGGGTGTGACTGAGGAGAAATAACACCTAATTTAGTCTATATATAAGTTAGTAAACCTTCAGTTTTTTGAGCACATTCAGCAGTTGATTTAATTACTTACTGAGAAAGTGGCTTCTTTATCTATTAATCCTTGCCCGCACTTTAGTTGAATCTGGTACCATGACCACTGTCCCAGGTTTCCAGCTTCAGGTTGGCTCCTTTCCTTTGCAGCATCCTATGGAGCCACCCTTGCATGCTGGGACTACAGCAGTTTCTCCCTACACTGTGTGCATCAATAGAAACACACAGCCCCATAGCCTAGGATGGGAAGGCACTCCCCTGCCCCGCCCCCCCCAAAAATATATATATATGTGTGTGTGCATATGGTTATATGTTTAAACTTGAATACATGACATGCATGTGCAAGTCTTCACGTTACTGCCTGTGCATACTACATGCTTCTGTTTACAAAAGAAAGTTCTGCAATTGAAGTCATTCATGAATATGCATTACAAACCTGTTGCTTATTCCACAGGTTTTCTAATTTTTTTAATTTTAAGCCATTCATTACATGCAGTTAGTACTGTTCTGACTACTGATCCATGACTTTCTAATTATACACATTCTACATATTAAAGAGCTTACATATTGCAATTGTTAAACAGGTTATTTTAAAACTTATACACCATGTGCTGCAAATCCTACTTTAACATGCATCTAAACCCAAGAATAAAAATTTTATATATTGCAGCTTGCCAGTCCTTCAATGTGATGGCTGCATTAATTTCCCTATTTCTTTTTTATCCTTTATTCTCACCAGTCAAGCCTAAGATTATTATACTTCCTGTCCCTGGGTGGCCACGTTCATGCCTCCACAATACCTACACAAGGAGCCATGATTGCCACTTAGGCTAGCGAACAAACTTGTTTCCATTTGTCCATCTCCATCACGTGGGATAGAGAGGTTGGTAGCTTACAAAAGGACGATACATTTGTTGATATATCAGTTTAATTCAGTGGAAGTGACAAGGATGCTACATTTTTGGCAAGATCAATAACTTTTGTCTGTACTTGTTAAAAAATGTTCTTAGTCTGAAAAAAAAATGAATGCAGCAACCACATCTAAGGACTAGTAAGCTGCAATATATTACATTTTTGTTCTTATTTTTCTTTAATAAATTGTATGAACTCTTTTTAATGTCCCAATAACACTACTGTTACATAAAAAAAAGATATTTAATTGTGTTTCTGACCATTGTTTTCTATAAGAAAATTGATTTTGAATCACAGGATCCTTAGGTTCTAGCAGGTGGAGATGCACCATTGGACCCTTCTGAAATGGTGGCATAGTTATGTGTGCATACCTAAGTGATTCTCAGGTATATTTTTACACACCTTTTTAATTTTTTTTTTATTTACTTTTTTGTAGACCTCTCTATGTTAATTAGATCTACCAGAATGTTGCAAAATATACCACCAATTGCTAGCACTAACATGGCAAAACCTTTTATGTATATATATTGTTATTATTATACTTGGTTAATATTTACTTGGTTACATAAAAAAAAACTATAAGTGAAACATATTCAAAATTCATTTAATATTGCAATGTGAACTAATTAATGTCAAAAGGAAAGCAGTAGAGCAAAATAAATTCCATAGCTTTAGCGAGTAATGTAAAGTGTGTAAGAGCAACATTGTTTCCACAATCTGATAAAACTATTTGATTGCTCTCACATAAAATGTTGGGAGGGACAGCTTTACGAACATTGAGAAGTAATTCAAAGCAATCATACCTGTTGGCAATGCAATGTATTATCTCAGACAACCAGCTCATCTGAGTCTCAAAATATTTCATGTTTCTCCTGACAGAATCAAAAATGAAAGTGTAAGACAGGACAATGTCAAAAACTAAAGAACAAGGAGGGTAAAGGAAAAAACAAGAGAAAAAAGCAGAAGGAAGCAATATTATATTATTTAGGTGATTTCTAAGGCAAATAAAACACTATCTTGCATTGCTAAGCATTATTAAACACTGTTGTGGGGCCACATACCCTATTTCTTAAATTTTTGTTTCTTAATGATTAGATACAGTTTTTAAACTTGCAGTGTCACAATTTGACGAGCTGAGATGTCATACTAAATGTTGTATAAAGCTAGGAGATAATATGCTCCTGCTCCTGATAAACTCAGTATGACTCTCGTTCTGTGAGTGAGCAGGTGCCACTTTTTTAATACAATAAGGCCTCTTTCACATGGGCGGTTGTTCTTCCACTTGTAAATGCAGGTTTTTTTAATTTTGAAATTCCAACACACCTGGCACAGAGATTTCTTGCATTTGTATATTGCGTTTATCTGTGTTTACGTGCATTTACATGTGACTGCGTTTAGCTGCAGTAGAAAATTCTTGCCTTTTCTAATGCAACTGTTTACTTATTTTTTTCTTTGTATTGCGATTACCTGCGTTTATGTACAGATAGCCGCGGTACATCGCTCCTGGATGCAGTCAACTTTATTTTTCCTAAACGCATAAAACCATATGTTATGAAAATGTTGCTAAACGCAGTGTGTGAATGGAGCCATAGGGGTGCATTGTCTGCATTTAGCTGCTGTAAGTAAATTCCTCTAATCGCAGCTAAAAGATTAAATCTAACCGCCCTTGTAAAAGGGGCCTAATTTAAAAAAAAAAACAGTACGAGCACCAGCTACAAGAAATGCTGAACAGTACAGTTACAGAGAACTGGAAAGTGAGTGAGCACCTGCTTTGTTAATATCAACCTGTATGTCCTTCAGATTTGGGAAAGTGCTTCAGAAAGTGTACTTTCAATGTATCTCTTTCTGATGCTGACAGTCACCAGGCTTTTCTGCACCTCTAATACCCAGCAATATGCTTAATAATAGGTATGGGAACTCCTCTCCACAATCCCTGTACCTTCTCCTGAGCATTGCAGATGCTGCTAAGCCTTGATCTCAATAACATTGGACTCTTTTTTTAGAAGCTCCCATTTTTTTCCAGTCTGCTTCCCAAGGAACCCAATCAATGCTGAAAAGCATAAAGTGTGGTATAAACATAGTTAAGAGATGTATGGATATATTTTACACAGGTTTTTGCTGAAGAAAAATATAAACTATTCCAATTTTTTTTAACATTTATATCCTCATTTAAAAAGTACCCTGAGATTATTATCAGGGCTGGACATTTACTAAAACTTGTGCAGTTTAGTAAGAATCCCTTTATTGAAATTTCCCATGCCATGAAAATTCAATGTCTTGGGTTTCACTGGACTTCATCAATTACATCTTTAAATTTCTTATATATTATATATATATATATATTTTTTTTTAATTACAGCTATCTAGGGAAGCCATTATCATAGATTTTAATACCCATATGATACGTTATAGATGAAACATTTATATTTACCAGGAGAATACAGCAATTGTATTGCCCCAAGTGTGGATTTAAAGATATTTCAAATAAGTACTAGCTAAATATTTAAAAAAAATTTAGCTTATATGCTAAAACCAAATCTGTCATGTATAAAATGCAACAAGCATAAAACCGTCCTGGCATTTTATGTAAGATTATGGGCCCACTGTCATGGCACATATTAGCAATGAAGCAATTATTGAGCTTGTATTTGCCAGTTAACTTTTCAAATGCTTTTCTTTGTGGTTCATGGAATTTATTTTGCTTTAATCAAAAATCAAAGGCAATTCTGCTTGGCCAGTTTCAGAAGTAACCAACGCATTAACTAAAAAACACCTGTGTATGAGATCCACATTTAACTTTGTATACGTTGTTCTTATACTTAGTTATTTTTAGTGAATTCTGTGTGAGCCTTTACCAGGTGCAGACATCTATAAGCATTTAACATATAAATAAATTATTGGAATTTACTAAAAAGCAACAACAAGAAAGGAAGCATTTCTTCTTTATTCTATCTGTTGTTATAATTCCAGTATGTGAAACTCTAGAAAGGTCACCGAAAAACACATTATTCAGGAATAGAGCCAATTATATGAAAGGTTGATAATATACTACAGATGTTTTGTATAATTTAGGACGTTTCCTCTTTAATATTATTATTTGTAGGTAACCACATAAAAAAGCAAAGTGCATACTGTATCTCAGACAATTCTGAATTAGTATGTAGACTAGGATCGCTGCCGCTACCATTTGGTTTTGATACAGGTATTTTGCCTATAATACAATAAGTAGTGGTGACATACTAACCACCACTACGTGTCAAATTCAAATGGCTCAACACTTAACGTGGAAATATACTCAACTCTACTCCAGCAATGCAGTGTCTATGAACACCCTCCCGCCCACTCGTCTTCCTAGGTGCAAAGTGTGCACACCTCTCTCTGCTTATATTCCTGTGCTCCCAAAAATACTAGGGAAAGCTTTGATATACACTCACAAGCCACTTTATTAGGTACACCTTGCTAGTGTCAAGAAAATATCCACACACCATTACACCACCACCAGCAGCCTGAACCGTTGATCCAATGCAGGATGGATCCATGGTTTAATGTTGTTTACACCAAATTCTGACCCTACCATCTGAATGTCACAGCAACCAGTCTGCCCATTCTCCCCTGACATCAAAAAAATATTTTCATCCACACAACTGCCGCTCACTGGATATTTTCTATTTTTTGGACCATTCTCTGCAAACCCTAGAGATGGTTGTGTGTGAAAATCCCAGTAGATCAGCAGTTTTTAAAATACTCAGACCAGGCCATCTGGCATCAACCATACCACATTCAAAGTCACTTAAATCCCCTTTCTTCCCCATTCTGATGCTAGGTTTGAACTTCAGCAAGTCGTCTTCATTACGAGTTGCTGCCATGTGATTGGCTCATTAGCAATTTGTGTCACCAAGCAACTGAACAGGTGTACCTAATAAAGTGGCCGTGAGTGCATGTCTATTGGTATTTGTTTATAGCGCACAATTCTACTATTCCTGTTCAATGCATATGGATTAAAATGCACAATATTCAAGGGAAAAAAAACAAAACTAAAACAACAAAATAATTTCCTCTTATACAGACTGCTAATTTGCTACTTAATGCTACACAAAGCAACACAGATCCTGCTTGTCCCCTGTGTTGATTAAAGGTTAGCTCCAGGCAAACATAAATAAACATAATTTATTACAGTTATGTATTAGTTACAAAATTATTACACACATTTTACACAGAACTAGTACTGTCTTTAGATTAATCTCCCGCAATTCCTTGTACAGAGGCACTCTGATTAGAAAAAGGGAATGCATTTGGAGTCAATCAGAGGTTTGTTGCTTACAACAATCACATTCACTGTGATCTGCTGGCCTTTTATTACCCAGCAGGTTCTGCATTGCTGTATTGTTGCAGTATAGTCTGCATAGGAAGCCCAGGACCTGACTGCTGATTCTAGTATGGAGCACAAGACTAGTTGAAGAAAACAGCAAATCCGTCGGTAGTTAAAACCTATTACACATCTGTATTTCACATGTGTATTTTGCAGTTTGTCTGGAGTTCAGCTTTAAGAAAAGATATATATATATGTAAAGCGCTGTATATATGTAAAGCGCTGTGTAAATTGACAGCGCTATATAAGTACCTGTAATAAATAACTAAGTGCACAATTTTCACATATTTATCTATCTATATCCAGATACTCTATATTATTATCTAGCAGTAAAAAGTACTGCTGATATTGAATGCATAGTGTATGATTATTTCATTTGCACATTATTTGCATCTCATTACCAATTATCTTCCTTTTCAGAATACACTCTAAATTATAAGCTATGCTGAAGAAGTCCTAGTCACCATGTACATCCATTTATTTTTGTATTGTATTCTCGCAGTTCTATTGTTTTAGTACTGCACATTTTTGCAGATTATGACTTTGCTTCTGATGATGACAAATCTATCATAAAATGAAACCAAAGACAAATATTAATACAAAAACATTTCAACAAATTTAAATGGATAACTGCATTTTAAACCACCCCCTTTTCCATTGGCATTTGGGTCAATGAAGTGTGCTGAATATATTATCTCTATTGTTAGGAAAGACAATGACTGGCTTTCTGGGGACAGACACAACATTTATCACGTCAAACACCCCTTTAAACTCTCCCAATCCTTAAAGTGATATTAAAGACATTTATAAAAAAAATAACAAATATGTTATACTTACCTGCTCTGTGCAGTGGTTTTGCACAGAGCAGCCCCGATCCTCCACTTTTTCAGTCCCCCATCAGTGCTCCTGGACCCTCTCTCCTGCTCAAGCAGGCTCCTTCCTGAGTCACTGCTCTGCATGTCCATTCGCACAGAGAGCCACGGCTCAGCCCCACCCCACCCTACACCCCTTCTCATTGGCCCAATGGCCCTCACTGCTGTCTCATTCAGTGAGGAGGGAGAGACCGCGAAGAGCCAAGGCTCTCGTGCACATCGCTGGATCAGGTAAGTATTAGGACAGAAGGTTTCTTATCTTTATGCATAGAATGCATGAAGGTAAAAAACCTTGAGCCTTTACAGCCTCTTTAACATGCATCGGCTAAGTATGTGGTAGCAAAGAGAACAATAGTCAGTCTCTTCAGTTCCAATATTTACTTTTGAAGATACTATTCTTCTCTATAGCATGACCAATCTTCAGTGTGGTGTATGTGGCAAATTATATTGGATTGGAAAGGAGCACTGTAGCTGATAAATGCTCTGTCAGCTCAATTAACCAGGTTGGCAGAGTATAAGGTCAATAAAAGCTAGATAATTGATAGGAGCATCTATTAACAACATAGGTACTGTGTAGAATAGACTTCTTTGATGGAGAGCCTGAGATGTGTTTTTGTAATGCCTTTCACCTCGGTGCCTGAAAAATCCAAATAAAAAGACAGTGATATCTTCAAACTTGTCTGGTGCTGTCAGGAATGACAAAAAAAATCTGGTGGCACTTTTGTAAGTGTGTTCTGCTGCACAGTTTGAACAAGAGCGATAACTCTGCAGTTATCAAAAACTAGCATACCAGGTTTTTAAGATTCAAAAAATTCAAAGCTTCAAGGCAATCGGGTAACAGGTTACATACACAGACAATAAATATGAAAATTGTCATTGGTGTATATGATAAAAAAGGGAATATAGGCATTTTATTCATTCACAGTGTTTATCTCTCTGTGGATTGTAGAATCATTCATAGTTTTGTCAAATTAAAAGTATTATTTATTCATACTATTTTATTATGTGTCAGGACAAAATCTGAATAACAAATTTACTTGTGTGCATTTTAGGTCCTGCTCACACCTGCCACAATGTAAAATGCAGGGCTTTACTAGTGGGCAGCTGTCAGTGGAAGGTCCAGAAAGGCATTAATCGGATGCAGGGCAACATCAGTCACCACACTAGTGTGAACAAGCCCTTAAAGTTTGCATTTATCCCCAACAACTTGATAAAAAATAATGTGCTACATAAATAATTATGCTACCAAAATTAGTATGTGCAGCAGAACCTCCTCCACATTTTTGGCACAGTGCTGAACAAGAGAGAGAGCAACTGAACATGTGCAGAGCAGGGTGAGACAGTGTATTACTGGATTTTAACCAGTATAGGCACTTATTTTTTAAGTTTTACATAGCTATACCTGCAAAAGGGGCCAGCCTGAAGTGATCTAGCAGTTCCAATTTAAGTTGGGCACACACACACACACACACACACACACAACCTGTGGGCTGAACGAAAAAAAAAAAAAAACCTGACAAATCCCCAGATCACCACAAGTGATGTTGAACCTCTCCCACTGTCACATTGTATTCCCAGTCATCAGAATACACTGGTCAGCAATGGCAGCCATTGGTTGTTAAATCAGCTTGTGATGAATGGACAGCTATACACATGGACCGAAAGTCTTAGCTTAAATGGATTTTAAGGATACATATCCGCGAAAACAAAGAATTAAAAGCAGAAACTCTTCAGGATTTTATTGCTGTGTGTGTTCCTGCTGGCAAAATTGCCCTCATTCTCTATGTGGTGGTGGCAGACAAGAAGTGATTTTAAAATCTCCCTAGAACCATCTTCCAATCCCTTTACCCTTCTATCCACAATTTGAAAAACAGTTTTAGTTGGGGTTCCACTGTTTTAGATGAGAAATGCTTCCTGAAAACATTGCCTATGTGTCCAGGGCTTGTGTTTGTTTAGGAATAGTTACATGCACTTAGCTATCCACTTGATCCATAAGATTTTACCCCCTTCATGAACAGGCCAATTTTTGCTATATGGCACTGCACTACGTTAACTGGTAATTGTGCAGTCATGCAACGCTGTACCCAAACTAAATTTATATAACTTTTTTCACACAAATAGTACTTTCGTTTGGTGGTATATGATCACCACTCTTTTTTGTGTGATATAAATGAAAAAAGACCAACAATTTTGAAAACAAAAATATTTTTTACTTTCTGCTATAAAACATCCAATAAAAAATATTTTAAAAATCAAAACTTCCCAAGTGTATATTAATTGGTTTGTGTGAAGGTTATAGCATCTACAAACTATGGTATCTATACTGGATTGTTTAGTACTAATGGCAGTGATCAGCGATTTATAACGGGACTGCGATAGTGTGGAGGGCAATCTGAAGCTAACTGATACGGGGGGGGGGGGAGAACTGACTAACTGCCACTGACATCACTAGTGACACTAATACAGTGATCAGTGATAATACTATACACTGTCACTGTACTAATGACACTGGCTGGGAAGTGGTTAACATCTTGGGTGAAATGGGGTTAAATGTGTGCCTACTAATGTGTAATGTGCTGCTATTACTAAGAGATCTCATTGACACAGTGAGCGCGACCCCTCTGTACAGGGCTCTGTATTGAATATCAACACAGGGCTCTGGGCTGTCATTGATTAGCAGGTCTCAGCCATGAATAATTTCTGACAGACTCCAACTGTGCACAATCACAGTGGGTGTCAGGGGGAGGAAGGGGGTGCCCTAAACCCATATGCAGGCATAGATGTACCAGTACATTGCCTTGCCTGCATGGGCCGCCTGTCTGCAGTACACTGCAGACGGGTGGCCTTCAAGTGGCTATACCACTGCTTAAAAGTACCTTGGTGCATGTAATCTGTTATCATCAACTGTTTAGGCATTTAATTAATCAGTTTAGGTGTTCTCAGAACAGACAGTCATGTGGCCATCTACCGATACAAATCTTGTATAATCAAAACAACAACGGTTTACACAAAAGCACAGTTAAAGTAATTTGGGTGAATTGAGTGAACTTCTTGATTTTAAAAATGCTGTATTTACTGACCAGTATTACAGTTTCAAGATTTGATTTCTCTTGTTTCCTGACATGGCACTTTAAGTGATAAGGATTAAAGGATGACTCTATATAGCTCATTAAACAAACTTTAGATAAACAGGAGGACTTCTATGTAGGCCAACGCTCATTATCAAAGTACTATACATGAGCAGTTTTTCTCTAGGTGCCTATTGAAAGTTGAATACTTGCAAGCCTGCGGTTCATGAGTTTCCTATTATAGCCCTATGAAGAAATCTCTGTGCATGTGCAATACTAAATTACCTACTTGTCTCAGAGGAGGACTGGAGGATTACCCAGTGCAGACTACCACTCCATGACTAGGTCACTTGCTGATATGAAGAATGGAGAGCAAGAGGGTGCAGCAAGACGTTTGTTTAAGCAAAGTTAAACCTAATTTGCAAGCTGACAATATGAAAATCAATCCTAGAGATTGCAATGACAGTGTTTTATGTATAAACCAAGTTGTACAAAAGCAGTTTTTCAGCAATGTAATTAAGAGACTTTGCTGCACTTCCCTTCCCTTTTTTGAAAAAAATACTAAATGCGCATTTTTTGCAGGTAAAAATTGTGCATTTATTATTTTTTCTAAGGAGCCTGTAGAGCATTGCTCCAATGATCAAAAGATAGCTCTCAGGATAGCTGTCTGCCCGTACCCCATCTCCAGCGCCCTCGTAATTAATTGACAGACATCCCCCACAATGACTGATGATACCTGTAGGTTATTCATTCACAGGAAACTGAATGAATGACGTGGCCATGTGGGTGGGCTAAATTGCGACAGCAAGTCCATGGAGAAGATCCCTTGCCTGTTGTCACACGGAGGGAGGATCGAGGTTGCGAGGTGCAGATGCTAGAACATATTACAACTTAAAAGAGAAGTATGGATTTACTTTTTTTAAGCTTTATCCTATTTCCTGTGAGCTGCTAATACATAAAAAATATTTCCAGCCCCCTGAGAAGTGCACCCTTTCTGTTAAAATCAAGGTAGGGGCTACAGTCTTTTCAGAATTCTTATGCCGACAATCCTGTCTGGATCCACCTCCTTTCCTTCTCCTGTGTTTGACTGATGTCGGCTCTGGGCTGTCTGCTCTCCCCCTCCCACACAACACACAGCCGTTTTTATCTGGGAACTTTACATGTCAGAACTGCAGAATAGCAGGCAGCTACACAGTGTGTAGCTAGAGGGTGTCTGTAAAAGAATCGATCTGAGCTGGAGAGGAAAAGGGGAGAGGAGGGGGAGAGCAGACAGCCCAGAGCCAACATCAATCAAACACAGGAGAAGGAAAGGAGGTGGATCCAGACAAGATTGTCCTCATAAGATTTTAGAGAAGACTATTGCCCCTCCCACAGGTATTTACCTTGGTATTTAACAGAAAGATTGCACTTCTCAGCGGGCTAGAAAGATGTTTATGTATTAGCAGCGCATAGGGAATAGGATAAAGCTAAAAAAGAAAACCCATACTTCTCTTTTGAAAATGGGTGGAACACATGCTCCAGAAGTGAGCTTATCTTTTAAGGCTTGTGTTGATAACATCAGTTTGAGATGCCTCAGAGTCCAGTTAGAATTCATTGACAGGTGAATTTGACTTTCAGTCCTGCATTTCACCTGCTGCAAGAGGGTTTTGCATTAACATAGACTTGCGCAAGAATGAAAAAACTTGTCTGACACAAGCAAAAACCAATGTACCTATCTATCTATGAGTTCATAAATATATAACACATGTAGCATTTTAATTATTGTGCATTATCTGCTGATTTCCATGATTGAAATATTTTGTTAGATTAACAAAGTACTTGTATAAATAAGCTCATTTTACCTAACAAACATTATTTTAACGTTTTCCGTTATTTTGTTAAATAAAATTCGATTCACTAAAATAAATACACATAATTTGGGTTCTTACAATATTGCTAACCTCTGGTATACTGATTTATAAGACATATGGGCTTCAGCTGTTAAATATTCAAAAGTCAAAGATCCTACACATACTGAAAGTGGTTCTAAGGTTTTTTTTTTACCTTAATTATTATTATTATACAGTATTTATAAAGCGCCAATAGTTCGCTCAGCGCTGCACATTACATTACCTTAATGCATTCTTTCCAATACCTGTTCCCCCCCCACCATCTCTAAACACTTACCTCTCACACTCCAGTGCTGTCCTCGCTGCTCTCTCTTATTGGTCCCACAGGAAGCTGAGAGCAGCAGGAGCCATATGCTGTCAGTCAAATCCTGTGAGGAGGGGGGGGGGGCCTTAGTTGCACTGTGTGTGTCTATGGACACACATAGCCTGGCTCAGGATCATGCTCACATGAATGTCTCCAGCACACGGTGTGGTAAAGGGCCACCCAGAGGAAGAAGACACAGAAAGCACTGGCAGGGGACTCCAGAAGAGGAGGTAAGGGGAATCATTGCACAGAGCAGGTAAGTATAACATTTCAAAATAACCTTTATTATCACTTTAAATATGGGATTCATTGCAGTAAACTATAACTTCTATTACCTAATCAGAGTTAATCTGAGTTAAAGTGGCATTAAACCCAAACCCAAAATGTAATATATTGCAGCTTATTAATTCCTAGATATGGTGGCTGCATTAGATTTAGATTTTTTTCCCTCTGTGTTTCAGCTTGTGATCTGGCCAGTAGCACACCTCCTGTGTTAGAGTACCCCCACTTTGGATAAAGGAGCACAGGGGCACAGTAGACAGCAGCATTATTGAACTGGAGGGAGGGGAGTGTTAGATGGACTAGCAGATTTAGATACACTAACAAACTGAAGCCAAACTTAAGCTCACATTGCAGTTACAGCAACAGTTTTGTTTTCCCTTTTGGAATAAAGGTTTTACATGAATGAATAAAAGCTGATTCTTGTAAGTACCCCTGTCAGTGGTAAATAGCTTGTCTCAACCCTCTTATCTGATACATTTGCACTTGTTCTGTTGAAAACCAACAGACTTACTGGCCAGATCACCAAGTAAAAATAAAAGAAAGACAGCCTAAAAAGAAAATGAATGCAGCCATCACATCTAAGAATCAGTAAGCTGAAATATAGTAAATGTTTGATTTTGCATTTACTAACGCTTTAATCTGGGAGGCATCTAGTTTACGCTGCAACTGGGAGAAAGGGATATCACGTAAGATACTTTACATAAAAATTCAGTTAGTGGTCCCATCAGAAGTCACAAGGATTTCATAAAATACCTTGATTTTAGGCTGTCTTTCTACAGAAACACGGCTTTAGGGCTATAATTATTGTTATTAACATATTTATATAAATGTAGATTTCACATTGTTTTATGGTGTTTTATAGTGCTTGTTTGTTTAAAAAAAGTTTTAAACATAGGGTCTACTAGAAAGCTTAATATAAAGCATTTAATAATTACTGAAACTGCTTTATATAATGAAATTGAAAGCACATAGTCACTGGCACACCAATATGTGTTTATTTGGCTGTGAATTATAAGAGAGAAATAGAAATTTCAATATGTGCTGTATACTTAGCTACTGAATAAATACAGCTTTAAAAGGTCAAGGATGCACTGTAGCTGGATTATTAGAAACATCTTATTTGTCAATCAAAATTAAAGGGTAGCTCCTATTTTGTTTGAAAAATTATAAAAAGATAAATAATTTCTATGTAGGCCATCTGCTATATCTGGAGCCAGATGTGATTTCCAGAATGCTGCTTCCTTATATCCATTGCAACTGAGGGCATTCTATATGATGTATGTGCACAGAACACTACCAGAAATGTCTGGCTCACTACTTTTCTCTGCTTTTCTGTTATTTAAACACCAGATCATGTGACTATAACAAGTCCTCAGAACAGAATAATCTGAAAGCAAAATGGAATATAGGTGTGTATCTAAACAAAATAGAGGAGGTAAGTGTCTGTTATAAAGTTTGCTAACAGCATTGCAATACATATGCAGAGATTTTTTTTTTTGCACAATATTTTGTCAAACCTAAAAGGCATGCTATACCTACATACTGTACATGTTAAGTTATAAAATTGTATATATTAATTACATACAGATTTTTTTGACAAAGCTGTTTTTAATATCACATTCAGGATTAAAGTGGTTGTAAACCCTAACATATACCCAGTGAAGTGATTGGCTTCAGGTGATACAAAAAGATGAAACAAATCCTCCAACATAAGTTGTACCTGTTAATCTACAACCATCTGTCCCCTACACCCATTCAAAGTGCAGAATTTACACAGGATCTCTCTGCTCTGAAAAGCAGAGGGTGGAGAGCTGAAGTTATATCACTGAAGAGAGCTCTGAGAGGGAAGGGTCACACTACCCCCCTTTACACAGCACATATTAACAGAGAGGAGGCCGTCAATTTGCTGAAGGTCCCTGCTAGTCACCATTTTTCTCTTGGTGTCAGGAAAACTTGTCAGATGTGACTCATGCAGATAGCAAAGGAACAAAGCAGCAGACAGAAATAACACTTAGTGCCTTGCATTGAGACAATCACACACTAGAGAAGATATGCTTTCTTCATATTACATGTCTGAGGTTTACAACCGCTTTAAAGTATATGGAAACCAAATCACTAAAATCCCATAAAAGCTTAAACATGCCGCTTTCATTAAACTATTACCTTGCTCCTTACTCCTTGTTCAAGCACTTTCTGTTAGAGGGTGACAAGCTTCTGTTGTCTTCTACCTATTGTAATACTGTCACACAAGCTTCATTCAAAACACATTGCACAGGCATGTTCGCTGCCATCTTCAGGAAACCCATCCTGAGCAATATCATGCAGCTATTAGTGGAATGAAGGCACATAGACAGGAGGTGGTTGTACAGAGGCTGCACAAGATCAGCAGTGCTGTCATGCAACAAAGGATGAAAAAATGCAAAAACAAGTATTTTTTTATTTTAACCACTTCATATACCCCCCTTCCTGACCAGGCCATTTTTTGCATTACGGCGCTGCATTAATTTGACTGACAACTGCGCAGTCATGCAAGACTGCACCCAAAAGAAATGTATGTCCTTTTTTCCCACTAATTGAGCTTTCTTTCGGTGGTATTTGATCGCCTGTGCATTTTTTATTTTTTGCGCTATAAAAAAAAGTCCAACAATTTTGAGAAAAAGCAATATTTTTGCTATTAAACATGTCCAGTGAAAAAATTAAACAAATCAATTATGCCAAAATGTATTCTGCTACATGTTTTTGCTAAAAAAAAATCCCAATACGTGTTAATTGATTTACGTGAAAGTTATAGTGTTCACAAATGGTGGTATAGATACTGGAATTTTAGTTTTGGCAGCAATCAGCGACTTATAGCAGGACTGCGGTGGGCATTCTGACACTGGGGGGAACTGACTTGGTGTCACTGACATCCCCAGTGGCACCAATACAGTGATCAGAGCTAAAAAAAAGCACAGACACTGTACTAATGGCACTGGGCAGAAAAGGGTTAACATGATGGGCGATCAAAGGGTTAATTGTGTGCAGGGAGTGTTTTACATAGGGGGTGGTGTGTGGGCTTCACTGTAATCACACTGCTCTGGATGGCTGTGCTGTGTGTCCCATGCACACCCCCTTCCCGGAAACACAAAATCACGTATATATTCGTGATTTTGTGCACCCCTGCTGCCCTGTAGCAGTATATTTCCTCTAGGGCGGTTTGGAAGCAGTTCAAAAAGTCTATTGTTTATAAACAAAGTGCTTTAGTAAACTAAATTCCATTTCAGTAGGATTTACATGTACATTTAACCTGTTCCAGCCAACTTGTGCCATTCCACTTCTATGACAAATTTGATTTTTGTTGGCAAGGCCGCAAAATCATCAACTTTGTATGTAGTATTTCATCAGGTGTTTTTATGCCTATACAAACTATTTAATTATCAACATGCATTAACATTTTCTAGTTTCATTCATTCATTCACTCATTCCTCCCTCTGATATTCTAAAGTACAAGTGCGACAAAATGAAACCTGCTGAACCGGCCAAGATTTGAACTGCCTATGACCATCTTTCGAACTGGAGTGAGCAGGACAGTGCAGATGTACAAGAGAGGGAAAGTGGGTAAATAATGAATTCCCAGTCAGGATAACATCACCAAGGCTGCTCCAGCCCTCTACTGTCCTACTGAGCTTTTAAAGGTAAAAAATTACATATACAAGAATAGATGCAAAGAACAGTGTTATTTTTCTTTGGGATAAAAAAAAGAGCTAAAATTGCTAAGTCACACTACTCAGAAGTTATGGACTATGTGCATCTTTTTGAATTCTGAACCCAAAACACAAGTATATACTGTGTTTGGCGTCACACAATATAAAGGATTTTATATGTATATAAAAGCATTTAAAACAAGCAAGCTGCTTCTACTGATATTCATGAAGCATGTAGCATGCTTTTACACTTTACAGTAGTGTGTCAAACATGCAAAAACTGCATAGTACATAATTAAACCTGTTCTGCACAAGCTATCATCTTGGCCATTCTAAAAATACTATAAGTGACTTTAATAAATACGGGCATAACCTTGTTTGCTCTTTAAACTTTTATTGTCTTGGTAACTCATACACAAAGAAAGCATTAACATGCCCATGAGAACTCTTAATGCAGAAAATAACACAGACTTAAATGCCTCCAGCAAGCCACTGCATGGTTCACAGCCTAATGCTTGGGAAACAGAAATTTGTGCTGGAATTGATCACTTTTCCTCTTTAGGAACAAAATGCTCTCAAGAGCTTATATGTCTCCTTTCCATTCCAGGTTTTATTACTTCTTTTTTAATATTTAACACATGTAAAGACACATTCAGAAGACAAAGCTTTAATTTTTAAGGACTTAATAGACTGCAACAATGCATAATACTCACTATATCTAGTTTCTTGTGTGTGAATGTAATAATAAATGAATTATAGGGGCTGACTTACTGCTAGATAGCAGAGGTTAAATGTATAATTACACAATGAACTGTAGAACCTTTTCAATACTGTGCATACATTAGCAATATGAGCCACTGGAGATGTTTTGTGCCATAAAAGAAATAGTGCTACCTTGTGGGTCAAATACAGATAAAATTCAGACAAATATAATTCTGGTACCTTTCGCAACTGTTGGTCTGCTTGCAAGCTTTTAATTTAATAAATGTGTGTATTCTAAGTAAGTAGCTAATGCAATTCCTAAGCCATAGTACCTTCTTCTACTCATTAACTTATTTTCCACTCATCAAATCTCCATAAAGTAAGGTCCTCTGATAGTTTAAGATGTTTCATATGACAACTGCTAGCCACACATGCTCTTAACCAGATGGATTATCTATGTGAAACATTTAATCCACCCAGATTGGCTAATACAACTATAGTAAGATTGCCTCATACAACTATAGTAAGATTGCCTCAGGCATCATTTTTTCATTGGATGCCTTACAAAGCAGATGACTGCATTGACTTGTCTGGCTCAAAATTGACCGGATGTAGAACCCTTATAATAGTCCTATTTTAAAAACCGAAAAAAAATGACAGGTGCAACACATTTAAGTTTTTTTGGGTTAAATTTATCCAGAACCCTTAACTGTCACTGATAATGATAGGGGTGGAGAAAAGAGTGGAGAAAAACATTTCTACGCTGTAAAGCTTGTTGAAAGATATTACATACACACTAGAATGACTGCCATAGACCTGTGATAAATACTTGCACAAGAAAAATAATGTATTGGTCATAACAAATAATTTATTTATACTCTTTCTATAAATGGGTAAGCCGGATAGTTGAGCAAACCTATGTTTGCTTCTAACAACATATCAAGTTAAAGGGAATTTAACATTTTAAGCTCCTGGTTATCTGAACAGCAGTTTGAAATGAATATGAGTGGCTAAACAGATGATCATTTAGTGAATTGCCTATGTCAGACTATATGATTACACTGCCTTACTATATGTTAAAAATAAAAGCAAGAAGGAAAATAAAAGATATGTTAAAAATAAAGTTTAAGGCCTGAACATGATGTCCTAAAAGACCTGCTTTCAGCGACAAAACACACAGACATGCAAATGCACACGTAATAGCTGTAAGCAATGAATGATAGTGACTTGTAACTATAAAGAGCTGGGCAGAGACAATTACCAAATACAAATCTTACATCATCTCATTATTATGATGAAGTCTTAAAACAATATCTCCAAGGTCCAGACTGTACAATTTAGTAAACAGGAAAGTACCAAATTTGACATCACTGATTAAGGCCAGGCATTTCTAACGCTTCATACACATTTCTGAAATCCACAATACATCAATTTTTAATAATTCCACTCTCTCAGCTCCATTAAAAAGATGGTAGGGGAAAGATTTTAGAGTAATTAATGATATAGTTAGCTGCTAAATATTAATAGGAATCGTAGTTCTGCATAAAATATAACATATAAACCTTGCCAATACAGACACACCAGTAATTAAAGTTGAATATGTAATTACGCTGATTTATAAGACAGGAAAAAAGTTACACTTTTCCAGGCTCTGTGTAAACCATTGGTAATAGTTAAAGTTGTATTTTATGGTTTTAATAAAAGGGCAATGCACTTAATTTAGTGCAAGTTCAGAGCTGGTTTGAAGATCATAATCAGTCAGATAATGACTATGTACATTTCAGGGTACTTTTATGGATATTGGCTCAATAAGGAGGATTTTCTGCTTTTGCATCCCTCATAGTTATAGCAGCAGGACATTTATAAATATAATGTGTCCTTTAAGGATCAAATGTAGACATCCCACAAATGGGTTTTAGCGAAATGGAGATATATTTACATAATTTGTAATATACAATAAATGGAATTTACATGATCAACTAGAAAGCAAATCAAGCTGCATTTTTAAGAAAATATCCTACATTTCAATTTCATGAACATCACAGTAGTGCAATGTCTGAGAATATGCTGTATTATACTGTATGCTTAAGGAGTAACTATCAACACTTCTATCCTTCTATCACTATCATTCCTGTGTGTGTTACATATATAATAATGCTGCTAACAGAGTTAGTAAAAAGGGGTTGATTAAAATATACATGAATGCAACTATGAACAATAAATTAAACCACTATCCCATCCCTTCTAGATTGTAAGCTCGAAAGAGCAGGGCCCTCGATCCCCTCATGTTTTGCATTGTATTGGTATTGTTCTGTCACATGTTCTGTCCCCCTTTGTAATGTACAGCGCTGAGTGAACTATTGGCGCTTTATAAATACTGTATAATAATTATAATAATAATAAATAAGGAATGGAAGCTTTGCAGAGTAATAATAGTACTACATACATCATGGAACAATACATATGGCCATAATAGAGTACCCCTGGAAGAAAATTATTTTTTCTTTATCAAAAGATCAAATAGTAAGTCTATATCAGTTCATTGTTCACGTGCAACAGAAATAAATATTCCTTAAAAGTTAAAAAGATGTTTATATCATAGAATCAAAATCTACATGTACAGCATTTGTAATCAGTGTTTAACCTCTTCAATACCGGGCACTTATACCCCCTTCCTGCCCAGGCCAATTTTTTTTTCAACGCTGTTGCATTTTGAATGACAATTGCGCGGTCATGCAACACTGTACCCATATGAAATGTTTATCATTTTTTTCACACAAATAGAGCTTTCTTTTGGTGGTATTTAATCACCACTGAGTTTTTTATTTTTTTGCTAAATAAAACAAAAAACACCTGAAACTTTTGAAAAAAAACACACTTTTCTTTGTTTCTGTTAAAAGGTCAAACTGTATTCTGCTACATTTCTTTTGGAGAAATAAAAATAATAATTGAATTTGTATTTTTTTTCAAATGTTTCTATTATTTTTTTATTTTTTATAATTTGTTTTCTTTTTTCACTATTTTATTTTTCAGCACACTGTGACCAAAACAATACAATGTTACCATAGTAATAATGAACTACTCTGGGCAAGTGATCAGGATTTTCTTTTATTTTAACACATTATGATTGCTAATACCAATGTATTTCATTGTTACTGAATGAAACAATCATTGTTACTGAATGAAACTGATTCATTCAGTCTTTTGTTGTGATTAGCTGTGATTGGGCTAAGCTGATCACATGATACAGATGGGCTGTTATTGGCCCTGTCTGTATCATGTGACTGCCTTGACCAGTCACAACAACATAATTGTATTCAATGGATGGCATGACAGGAAGCCATCCATTGTATACAATTGACATGTAATCTGCTGTGATTGGTCACAGTGGTCACATGACACTGGCAACGGGCCGGTGTAGTGATATGTCATCGGCTGTGTCCCGTGGCCACGGCCGGTGACAGATTGCGCCACTGAGCTGTCCCACGGCCACATAATCAGCTCATTTTGACAGGACGTCATATGATGCCCAGTCACAACGGCAAGTGTCCCAGGTGGCTGGGCAGGAAAGTGTTAAAATGATCAATTTTCCCTCTAAAGCAATGCAATACTTACCAGTTACACAAAGTTTGCCCTTATGGAGCTAACCAATATTGTGTTTTTTCATTGTGGTATGAGAGGAATAAGGGTTCCCCATTGGTTTGTTTAAATGGACATAGTATAACTTTAAATATACATACCCATTAAATTATAAATCAGTTTAACAGGGAAGAGTTTGTTATGCTGAAATAGGTGGGCATATTTACTATAAATTACTATACCATCTTTTACAAAAAAAATAACAGTCAATAATCCTCAGTGCAGGTAACAGTGCTGCATTCCAATACTAATTGTGTTGACTTGCAGGGGTGAAATTATGACTTGTGTTCTGTCTGGACATTAGTATAGGACTATGCTTGATCTGCTCTACAGCTCCAACATTTTCTTTCTGTGATTTTTGATAACATACCTGCCCATATTTATTTAAGTGTATCTATGGCTCAAAATAAAAATCGAGTATGTGTTAAGACATTTAATTTGCACATGTTTTGGCATAGCTATTCCAAAAACAAAGTTGTCCAAGTAGCAAAACAGGTCTGTTAAATATCCCTGTGGTACTAACTTCCTTGGTCACCATCACACAAACTCTGCATACCGTTTGAATATGTACAATTGTGTCACAGACAGCAGGGTGTTAAATGCTTGAAGTATAAATGAGTGTGATAATGTTCAGGTATGCCTGGACGTGGACCAGTGACCAAACTGTCTGCACTGAAAATACATCTCCCCTTCTCTCTTACACTGAATTACATAAACTGTATATATGCCACACACTGTATAATTGCTGAGACAGTGACATTGTTCTAGTTTCTGGCCCAGCAACTAAGGCAGGCCATAGATGACGTAATTTTGCAGGAAAGAAAATTGCTCAATTCTCCCATCAGCACAGTCAGTGGCGGTGAGGGGGTGCATGTGGAGCCATCCCTGCTAGAACATTCAACATGCTAGTTGTACCCAAGTTGATAGATCGACTTAGTTATAATCAGCCTGCCAATACATAGATCGAATCTTGGCCAGTCCCTGCTGTACGGCCGAGATTTGGACCATCTATGGTTGCGTTATGCAGCGTGGGGCACACATACAGTAAATGTAATCCATCAATTCAGTCCAGAGTCCTAAAAAGTAAGGAAATTAGGAAGCATTTGATAAAGGGAAAATGCAGGGGGGATGCATAGCTTTTCCACACTGAGTAAAAATAAATAGGTCAGTACGATACAGTCATTTTATTTATTGTTTTATGCTTGTACTTGCTAGCTGTTTAACATATCATGTTCATCTAGAATCGGGGATGGCAGAAAACTTATACATAAAATGATTATATGCTATGTACTTCCTCAACTACAGCACAGATGCGGAAATACAAAACATTCAAGTCTCATGGAATTCTACAGGAATATTTGTATTGTATACCAACAAATACTGAGGAGTAACAGGTAAAAACTGTTTTTAGCCATTTTTCAACAGATTTTAATTTTTATTGCTTACCACAGTTTATCAAGTTGTAAAAAATGCTAGTTTCAACAAAAATTTAATTTCAGAACTTTTTCCACTTTTTCCCATTGGAACATACATTTCACATTTTAGTCAAGAAAGAGTGTGCTTTTGCTCTGTCAAAGTGAAACATATTTCCAACAAACTTTACCAATTTGGAGTGGCAAAGCAAGGCTTTTTACATAAATTACCAGTCAAAAACATATTTTTAGACAATCAAAATAAAATGTTCTCCCCTACAGTGAACTGGTAAGTGGTCCTTTGGAGCTCTTAGAAGTTCAGCATGAGCACCCTTCAAAACTGCCTGAACCTTCTTATTTAGAGCCACCAACTTTCAAAGTATGTGCACAGCAGTTTATTTTAGTGCTTGCAAATTTGTAATCATAAAGTGAACTAGTAGAAGGGTTCTTTAGGTCTCCTACTAATTCTCTGTACAGTAGTTCCAAAATTGTGCTCATGTACCCCTCCCCCTGTCGCTCATTATCAAATCAATAACTAATATGATATATTGGTGCTATAACATATCCTCGCAGTCCATTGTCCAGACTTTGCTGAAAAATCACTTTTGATGGCCTAATCTTTTCTTTTTAATAAAGTTCCTCAAAGGATAAAGAAAGTTTAGTTAACTTTCATTGAACTACAGTTAAATTAATGTTTTTTTAATTGCTCTGGTTTATAAGTGGGTACATTATTTTCCCACTAATAATAATTATTAATAATTACTAATATTATTAAAAATTATTAATAATAATGAGAGGCAGTGCAGTGGGCAATCAAGCACCATGCTGAATTCATAACATGCACACAGGGGTTCATTTACTAAAACTGGAGAGTGCAAAATCTGGTGCAGCTGTGCATGGCAGCCAATCAGCTTCTAACGTCAGCTTGTTCACTTAACTGATTCCCAACCGTGCTATAGCCGAAGGACGGCTACAGCGCGGTTGTATAATCCTGGGACAACATCCATGGATGTCATTCCTGGACATGCCCCCTGCGCACCCCCAGCAGCACGCCCCCGGCCCCGCTGGTGATCGCTGTGTCCTACGGACACAGCTGATCACGTGGTACGGTAGACGGCCAATCACGGCGGGGCCAATCAGTCCAATGACACAGCAATCACCGGGTAAATACAGTTGCCGGTTATCGGCTGCACTTTCCTCATGCTGTCACAGCGTGAGTAATGTACTGCCAAGAACCGGCAATTGTCAGCGAAGGGATCGGCACTGATGATCAGTCCCCTGATGATCAGTGCCCAGCAGTGCCGCCCACCTGTGCCCATCAGTGCTGCCCATCTGTACCCATCTGTGCCAATCAGTGCCACCCACCTGTGCCCTGCAGTGCCACCCACCTGTACCACTCAGCAGTGACAAACATCTGTGCCCAGCAGTGCCGCCCATCAGTGCTGCCCAGCAGTGCCAGCTCATCAGCACTGTCTATCAGTGCTTCCTATCAGTGTCTCCCGTCAGTGCCTCCTATCAGTGCCCATCAGTGCTGCCTATCCGTGCCACCTCATCAGTGCCCATCAGTACTGCCTATCAGTGCAGCCTCATCAACGCACATCAGTGAAGGAGAAAAATTACCTGTTTGCAAAATTTTATAATAGATACAAAGAAAATGTTTTTAATTTTAGATTTTGCTCTTTTTTTGTTTATAGCTCAAAAAATAAAACACCCAGCGGTGATTAAATACCACCAAAAGAAAGCTCTATTTGTATGACCAAGCAATTGTCATTCAAAATGCGACAGCACCCAATTTCTCTTATTAACATTGACATGAAAATCCTCACCAAGATCTTAGACACTCGTTTGAACTCTTTCCTTTCTCGTCTGATAAAAAAGGACCAGGTGTGTTTCGTCCCCCACAGACAAGCCGCAGATGCCATCAGACGCATTTTACAGCTACAACATTTGGCTCATGTTTGCAAAATTGATATGATGCTCCTATCACTAGACATCAACAAGGCCTTTGACACTTTGTCCTGGCCTTATTTTATGTCGGTCCTTCACCGTTTTGGCTTTGGTCCCTCGTTCTTACGTTGGATCTCCTCACTATATACGTCCCCTCAAGCAAAACTCAAATATTATGGTTTTGAGTCCTCAACGTTCCCGATTGGCAGAGGTACTAGACAAGGGTGTCCACTTTCTCCTATACTATTTATCTTGGCTTTGAAACCTTTGGCAGAAGCTATTCGTATGCATCCTAATATTAAAGGAATAGATGTAGCTGGTTCTCAGCATAAGTTATCTCTGTTCGCTGACAATATATTGTTGTCGGTCACGAACCCAGGAGTTACTTTGCCAAATTTACTTGCGGTTTTGGACTCCTTTGCAGTTTTCTCAGGCCTCCATATCAACCCTGCCAAATCTAAGGCTATGTCAGTTACCCTCTCACCATCACTTTTGGCTACTCTGAAACATTTGTTCCCTTTTCAATGGCTCTCGGCCTTGCCGTATTTAGGAATCAAGCTCACCCCGACTTATGAAGGACTATACCGGGCTAATTTCCCCGCCGTCTTTAATGAATGACAGAACTGTTTTCCTCCTGGTCTCATTATCCGCTATCGTGGTTCGGTAGAATCAATGCGATCCGTATGACCTATCTTCCCAAATTATTGTATGTGTTTCGAGTTCTACCTGTCCCTGTTCCCTCGCATATATTGCGTATTCATCAGTGAAAACTCCTGTCTTTCATTTGGAGTTCTTCTCGACTCAGAATTAGTAAACAAATTTTATTTGCTCGTAAGACCGCAGGTGGGTTATCTGTCCCAAATCTTCAGTATTATTATCTGGCGGCCAATATTGCCCCCTTAGTCCATCTCCATGCATCTCACAACTTTCCCTTATGGGCTTCTATAGACTTGATGGACTCCCACCCGATACCACTCTCTTCTTTGCCGTGGTTTCCTTCTACTCATCGACCTTCATCCCTTAGCCCGATGCTGACGCTAATGCTTCATCTTTGGGATTCTATTAAATATTCTGCGGGCCTCATCTCTGCCCACCTACCGCTGCTACGTTTGCTACATAACCCATTATTCCCCCCAGGTCGTGATAATCCTGGACAGTTTGCTTGGTGGCAAGCAAATGGCTTCCATGATGTACATTCGATGCTATCTCCCACTCGAATACTCACCTTTGAAACCCTGCGCTCCTCTCATGATATCCCATTGCGGGAACATTTTGGCTACCTTCAACTCCACCACTTTATAAATACATTAATACGGACGCACTCGGGACCCTACAGGTTGTCGCTCCTTTGAAAGTCAATGTAGACATAGACCCCATGCTCCGGGCTTAATCTCTCTAATCTACTCTTCCATTATTTCTTATAGAACTCCTCCGGTCCGTTCTTATCATCAGCATTGGCAGTCAGAACTCGGGGCACTCTGGATCAACAGGATTGGGGGACCATGACCCAAGCGTTATCTAAATTCTCTAGGAATGTTTTTTTTATAGATGGTATTATATGCCTGCTCGTCTGGCTCGTTTTATCCCTACACATTCCCTGACTTGCTTTCGGGGCTGTCAACAGATGGGTACTTTGGTCCATATTTGGTGGACTTGCCCTAAGGTTTGCAGATTGTGGATCAGAATATATGCTCTCCTCCGTACTATGTTTCACACAGACATTAAGCGCAACCCATATGAAGCGCTTTTATTTAAACCATTAGTGGGCCTACTTCGTCCCGAACGGCAGCTGGCATCACACCTGTTTATTGCTACCAAGCTGACGATCACGAGGGCTTGTAAGACTCCTCTCCTCAGCTATGAGGCTGTCAAAAACCGCATGAACTTCATAATGGTTAATGAAAAAACGACGGCTATACTGCCAGACACCCACACAAAGTTCCTGCAGACATGGCGTCCCTGGCTTGATATAGCCCAACCATCGAGATTCGACCAGTCCCTTTTGTCGATATAAACTTTACAGATTAGTTTATTTTTCTTTTTTTTTTTTCTGTTGCGATCCCCCTGAAGCCCTTTTTGTTTTTGTTTTCGTCTCCTTACTCATCGTTCCTCTCTTTCCTTTGGTCTAGTCTGTCTTTCTGCTATTTGTACTTGATTGTGATTATTGCTTTGAGTGCCGCACCAGCAATGGACTCAATTGGGAGCCATGCGTGTGGAATGCCTATTTGCGTTTAGAGAGGCTCCATCTCATATCTTCTTCACTTTCTGTATGCTGATATAGTGAAAATTTTTCCTTAGCGTTTATATTGACATTGGTCTTTAAATGTTTACCATTTTTGCAACTTATTGTTTTTTCCCTTTTGTTTTTTTTTTGTGTTCTCTTTTTTCTGTACCCGGCACTTAAGTATGCAGTTTATTTCTATGTCTCTCCATCAATACATATTCTGTAATATTCGTTGAATACCCTGTATGTTTTATTCCTGTTGATCAATGCATCTGTTTTTGACTGTTTCTCTGCTCCTATCTATTCTATAATAAAATTCTTTGTAAAGCAAAATGCGACAGCACTGAAAGCTGAAAATTGCCTGGGCATGAAGGGCGTATAAGTGCCCAGTAGGCAAGTGGTTAAGCTTTGACAAAAAAACCCTGGAAGATGATTGGTTTCTATGCAGAGCTGCACCAGATCTTTCCAGTTCAGAATACATGGATAAACACTTTTATTTAAGATAATTGTAAAAACTGTATTTAACTGGAAAAGCCAATGGCTTAGAAATTCACATTTTATTGTTATATTATCCCTATGTAGTTAATATGTAAAACGCACTAAAAACTTCCCTGAAAACCACACGGATGACTAGGATCAAATCTGTGCTTTACATATTGAGGGCAAAGCGACAAGTTTACTTTACTCTTTGAGGACAATTAAAGTGATATTTTTAATCAAATTATGAGATAGGACAGGGAAAATAGCAGTGTGATTGTGCATTACGTATGGGCAGCTTTTGAACCAGGAAGCATGCTCACTGGTGATGCTGGGGGTGAGCACCCAATGACTGGTGTGTCCTTGAAATAAGCTAAGTGAAGTAATGTCACCAGCATACAAAGGATTCCTCAAAATGGGTCCAAAGCTTCATTATGGTTCTGGAATGTTGCTTTGTGCTTTGCTTTGCCATGTGACCATGAAAATAAAGCGTTGTACCCATTTTGAGGAATCCTTGGTGTGCTGGTGACATTGCTTCACTTGGATTGTCTACAGTTCCCAGCCTGTGTTCATTACAGCACCCAGCAATACCGAATAGCTATTTTCAGGAATGTGTGCATGGGGAATATTGTGTTTTGAGTTGAAATAAACCCGGATGTAGGAATATAAACAGTAGAAATACTTTGGTTAAGCTTCATGGGTGAATGAAAGGTATGGCATTTGGGTATTTGCATTAAAAAAACTATTTTTACAGATATCACAGTGTATTTTAAACTGCTGAGGTGCCCTATCTGCATGGGCCAGTTCATGTAAAATGTAAACTTAGCCTTTAAGTCTAATTTTATATTTTACACATAAAATATTAAAGTGTTCTCAGATGTACTATTACATGAAAGTATACAATATTTGGGTGTGTTCAATAGATTTGTAACACTTTACTTAGGTAATAAGTGTACTAAACATAGCCCTGTTGTTTTCTAACTCTCATGATTAATTTAAGCATATTAACCACTTCCATACCGGGAACTTTTACCCCCTTCCTGCCCAGGCCAGTTTTCAGAGCTCTCACACTTTGAATGACAATTGCGCGGTCATACAACATTGTACCCAAACTAAAATTTTATCATTTTCTTCACACAACTAGAGCTTTCTTTTGGTGGTATTTAATCACTGCTGGGGTTTTTATTTTTTGCTAAATTAACAAAAAAAGTCCACAAATTTTGAAAAAACAACATGTTTTCTTTGTTTCTGTTATAAAAGTTTGCAAATAAATAATTGTTCTTCATAAATTTAGGCCAAAATGTATTCTACTACATGTCTTTGGTAAAAATAACCCAAATTAGTATTTATTATTTGGTCCGTAGGAAAGTTATAGAGTTCACAAACTATGGTATAGATCTGAATATTGATCAATCCTGAAGTACTGACAGCCAATATAATTTCTTGAGGTCCAAGAATGTCAGAATAGTACAGATATCCCCCAAATTACCCCTTTTTGCAAAGTAGACAGTCTGACATAGTTCATAACAGGCATGGCAAATTTTTTGAAGTTGTAATTTTTTTGTCATAATTTTTCGGAAATGAAGAAATAAAAAAAATGATTTTCACTATTTTTTTTTACATACTGTCACCAGTGCAGTACAGCGTCATCATATAACAGGCATTGCGGTGATCAGGGACACTGACTGGTGACAGTACGAAAAAAAAATTGATAATTTAATTTAATTTTTTTTAAATTATTTTTTATTACATTTTTTTTCTTTTTTTAACATTTCTTTTTCGTATTTCACTATGACCAAAGTAGTATAATGTTACCATAGTAACATTGTACTACTTTTGGGAAGTGATCTATATATTTTTTTTTTTACACAATTTGCTTATAGCAAAGAATTACTTTGCTATAAGCAAGCATTTGCCTGCATGAAATCGATTTTTTTTTCTTAACTGTGATTTGGCCACAGCTAATCACATGACACAGCTGGGCTGTGATTGGCCCAGCTTGTGCATGTGATCACTGTGACCATTCACAGCTAGCCACACTTGTATAAAATGGATGGCATGACAGGAAGCCATCCATTGTATACAACTGTCATGTGCCCTGCTGTGATTGGTCACAGCAGGTCACATGGTACCGGAAACGGGGCTGGTTCTCAGACCTGTCATCGGCCGTGTCCGAGGTACGCGGTCGGTGACAGATCGCGCCGCTGCGCGACTCTGCGGGCATGCAAACTGCACATGCCTGAAAGGACGCCATATGGCGTCCACCCGGAGGGACAAGGTGTTTTGCCGGCCTCCATCTGGCCATAGGCCAGGCGGGAAGTGGTTAAAGAGACCTTGTCCAACCCAACCCAACCCATGAACCAAATGTAAATCTACTCACAGTAAAATAGCCATCACGCTCTTTATTTTTCAAATTTGGGCTGCTGTCATGCTGCAAAAAGTTTCAATGTTCCTCTTCTCCTCTGACACTTTCCAGTAGTTTTGCTTTCCAACCTGGTGCCTCTGCACCCCCTCCCCAGCTTCAGCATCAGTCATAATCAGCTACAGTGCCAGCTTCCTGGCGAGACATCCCAGGAGGGTTCAGACTAGGATCCAAATATGCTTGAGCTCATTCTCTACTCAGAATCCTGACAGTGGCTGCAGAAGCCTTGAGTTGTCTGCAAAGACTCTCTTTGCTGCTAAGTGTATGAATGACATCAGAGCCACGGAGGCGATGCAAGGCAACAGGTTAAAACCTACAGCTTCCAGAAAGTGTGGGAGAAGATGAGGAGGAGGAGATCCACAGCTATTTTACTTTAGCAGATGTATAGCTTAAACCTCACATGCATGGAGTGGTGACAGGGTCTCTTTACGGTATATAATGAAATACTAAGCAGAAGTCCTAAAATTATTTGAAGGTAGATATTTGATTAATTGATGACGTTGTGGTTTCCACCATACACATTTGTAATCTGCAAGCAACAGTTGCATCTTGTAGCCACAAAATGGGTACCGTATGGATAGAATACTTATTAGATCGGAGCATACAGGAGCATCATCATACAAAAGTATCAGCAATCCAGGTTTTTATTTTACAACTGCCTTAAACTAGACTAGCAGTAAACACACCAGTATAAATCCTGCTGTGCTGATCTCCTGAGAAAGTGTCTTAGCAGAGGTATATCTGAATAGTTTGTAATGTACTATTGTAGCTAAACACAGTTCACTGGCAGTAATCATTTAAAGCTGATGAAAAACAGTGAAAAGAAAAGAGCAGATATAGCATTTGATCATGTAAATGAGTCAAAAGAGTGTAAAATGATGTTATGTATCTGATTAGCACATTACCACAATACGACATGTGTAACAAGTCAGAAACGCAACATTTGTTATTTTTGATACACTTCCAAATCCTGTAAATGTAAGAGCCACAACCTATTAAGCTAAATGCACAGAATATTCACAACTGTACATGCCATCTTGTCAAGAAATGTACAGTACCTAAAATGAAGGCAGAGTTCAAAAGCTTAAAAGTCACTAAACAGCACTGGAGGAAAGTAAAATGACTGGTTTGATGATATCTGCATAACGACAGTTATATCCAGATGTGTTGATGTTGCGTGTTGAGGTAATTTGTACCCCATACATTAATTCCTAATGTGTAAAATGAATTTGTAACGTACAACAGGTAGCAGTTATGGGTAACAAAAGTATCAGCTTATTTTTAAATAAAAAATTTACTTGTTTCTTTTGGTATATAGCCTTTTTCCAGAAATAAAAGTAAACAGCTCATCAAAAATAAAATAATCTCATTTCTGAAAATAAATAAACAATCAAAGCTAAACCTTGAGTGACAAGGTGAAAACATGTTGTTACAACTTAGTAACATTACATCAGGAAAAACATGATGTCACCAACCTGCTTGTGGCGTTATTTAATAAGATAGTGCATAGTGTAATGATTATCTTTATAGTGCTTTAATCAGCTTTAACTTGACTTTAGTCTCAGGAGGAAACAGATAAAAGCCGAATGGTTGCCATGATTACTGCATTTTACAGTAACCTATTAAATAAGCCCCATAAATTCCACCAATTATTTATGTGAGAGCGTCATGCATTTTGATCTTTTTAGTTTATATATTAATTAAACAGGTAAAGCTGAATGGTTATCATGGCTACTGCACTTTACAGTAACATTAAATAAGTCACATCAATTCTACTAAATATTTATTTGAGAACACCATTAGGTTTTTTTCTTCTTAGTTGTCATATATTATTATTATTATTATTATTATTATTAATAATAATAATAATAATCATAAATAATGCAATGTACTATAATACATTTTTCTTGATCCAGCTATGAAGCATGGCATGCATTCTATAAAGCAAGGCAAAATGTAAAAAAAAATGGCAAACTCAAATTGAGCATGCGGCAGGGGAAGCTATATGCAAGTCTCAACTTGTCCAATAAAGTTGAACTTGAACTGCCCCATCTCAATTTTGTTTCTACAATGGATAGGGTAGTCTCAGTAAACAAAAGAGAAAAGGGTGGGAGTATGGCCATGCTTGAATTACAGGAGACATTGAGATTTGTGTATAACTTCAACTGCCTATATCTACTGTATATGTACCAATAACTTTGGTCATTAGCCGTTTTAACTGAAAATAACCTCTGCATGTGCTTTTTTTTTCATAAAAATTCTCAGTCTGGTCAGGAATATCTGACCTGAATTATACACTAGTTTGTGAACTTACATGTGTGGTTGTGGGGAGCAGCCTGGACTGCTGTTTCCGTTGCTGTCGATGTGATCCAGTGAACCATTGAGGTCTTCGTGCACAGCCTGTAGTAAGCCAGTGGATGCATTGTTTATCAAACCTGGGTTACTCAGTAAAGGTAAACTGCTTTCTGCCAGAGCAGCCTGGAAGGAATAGAAGGAAGATTGATAATTAATTTACAGACGTTTTTTCTTAACAAGGACCATCAGCCTTTAACCTTTTGGTGACACTATTATTTATCTGAGAGTGGACAACACTTGAAGTAGAACATCTGCAGAGGAAACCCCTTGCCAGCACAATTGTGCATTGGTTTTCTAGCTTACTGCCAAATCAGTACATTAAGGGTCTGTAATACTTAGGTTAGATTACTTTCAGCATAGTGCACTGTTCCTCACATTGGAAATGTATTGGTTTAAATCACAAAGAATTAATAGAAGCAGTGCAGACAGACACACTGGGAAAACACGAGTATTCCAAAACTTGCCACAGGGTGTCCTTCTTGCCACTTCACATCAAAAGTAATAGAAATTAGGAACAGAGCATTTTTTCTATATAACTGTACCTGCTAAAACTAATAAAGGATAGATAGATAGATAGATAGATAGATAGATAGATGATAGATAGATAGATAGATAGATAGATAGATAGATAGATAGATAGATAAAACTTTTAAGCACTGCAGTAATGTTTTTGATACAAAACCAAGTTAAAGTGTTTCCCTCAGTGGCTTAATCTTAACTTAATCCTTAAATTCCCCCTAACACTTATTTCTTCACTTATCGGAACCCTAAGAGTTAACATAGCCCTTAAAGCTGGCCTTTAACACTTAAATTCCCATTAACACCAAACCCTTAAAGTGTAGCTAGCTTCTGATGACTTTTTGCACCTTAGGCGCATACATACTAAGCAATATCTCTGTTTAATACCAACATGATTGTTTTACTCTTCTGAGATCACAGTGCTCCCCCCTAACAAAGCCTTTCTTTCAGGAGGACACCACAATCTTTGTTTGAGCACTATCCCAGGTGAACACCTATTTCCTAGACTGAGAAGCTGCTGGCTCATCTTAGTCAGATATCAGAATCAGATAACTAAACAATCATAGTCAGATTAATCACATTGCCTGTGCAGTGCTTCACTGTCTTCACAATTGACTAACACAACTCAGCTCCTTGCTGCTGTCTACCACATTTGTTGTTACAAAATTACAGTCTTAATCCTCTTGTTTTTTTATTGCGTTGTAACTGTACTGCCTCCCCTTATATTGTAAAGCACTGCACAAACTGTAGGCGCTATATGAATCCTTTAAAATAATAATGTTACAATCTGATCATTGGGAGCAGGGGGGACTGAGGAAATGCTTCTTCCTGCCTGCCACAGTCTGATGGCTTTCATCTCAGTCTAGGCAAACTCACTTGTCTGGGCTGAACAGCTCCTTTTAAATTATGTCAGGGACACTTTTTTGAAAAATCATACTATTGGTGCAAATTTTAATATGCCTTTTGTTTATTCATGCCGATTTATAATTTAATGCTAACTCTACAGCAAGCAAATCTGGAAATGTAACCCATTACCTGATTCTAATACCCCTTTCACACAGGGTGCACTCCATTTTGATCAGCAGAGGATCTGTCTGCTGATCCCCTGCTGATCAGAGCACAGCGGGCAGATGACAGGTCAATGTCTGCTCAGGTTATGCAGAGCAAACATGGACAAAGCCCATTCTGCTCTCTGGGCAGTCAGATGTAAACAGACTCCACTGTCTATTTACACCCGACTGCCCTCCGATCCAATCTGCCTAGATGGAGGGGGATGGATCCCCATTTGTTTTTTTTTTTTAGTGTACTGGATTGGATTGGAGGTAGGGGGGTGTAAACGGACACAAGTCTGTTTACACCCACTGGTCCATTGGGGTAAATGGAGGGTTCGATCAGGTCTGCCTGAAAAACTGACAGGCAGACCTAATCGGACCCTTCGTGTGAAAGGAGCCTAACATTTAACCCTTGCCAAAACACTAAAAATAAAAGTATGAAGCCTAAAACATGAGGTAAATTTGACATAAAAAAAACATAAAGGCTGCCACTGCCGAACTCTTCTGTAAATGGTAGTTGCCATACTGTCATTACTTTATGACTGCGAAAAAGTAGGCATAAACTGCCCTGTGCATTTACTCTGACTTTTCTATTCTACATATTTGATATGGGTCCATAAGTCTGAAGATACTGAAGCCACAGGGTCTGCATGACAGCCAGGCAACTAGCATTTATAGAAAGAGTAAAAACACTCTGTATATTAATTTATCCCTTCACGTTACATAAAAAAAATTTCTTTAACTTTAAGCCTATTCTTAATAGTCAACACTGCCCCTTTAAAATACTTCCCTAATGTTAACCTTATTTGTACTTTTAAATAATAAGTTCATCTATTAGGAAAAAATAATACATGTACATATTTTTGAAGGAAAAAATTGTGCATGTATTATTTTTTCAGACAGGAGCCTGCAAACCTTTATACCTTATTCAGTGGATCATGGGAAAAACGTCAGACTGCTGTACACTCTCCCTCCTGCTTTTTGCTCGTACCTCTCCAATTTGAAAGCTGGAGGAAGAGTAAATGGACTAAGAGTGCACTGATCAGCGTGCTGATGGCTTGAATCCATTGAGAACTACAAGCCATCTGCTGCGGTGGAAGATGGCACTTGTAGTCTCTTCATTCCCAGATCCCTGTGAATGAATGATACAGCTGTCCCGGTGGAGCCCCACACAGCTGAACCAACTTTAAATATGACAGTGGCTGCAGGGGGGGCGGGGGAGGAGGATCCCACACTGCTGTTATGGTGGAAAGGGTCAGGGAGAGAGGAAGCAGGAGATGGAACATGTTATATGTTACACTCTAAATATGGGTAACATGTTCCTTAAAGTTCACCTTTAAACAAAAAATAATAAATGCACGTTAAAGAAATGTGCATTTCCTTTTTTTTTTGTTTTGAGAATCTGGAAAGCATTGCACCAGGGGTCAGCAGTTTTCTGGTGCCATGCAGGACTCCTGCAGACCTGTCAGTGTATCTGTGTGCCCGTACCTCACACGGGCAAGCAGATAAACTCTGTCAGGAAAACTCAATGAACTACCACAGCGCTCAACAGCGCCATGGTAGTTCATTGAGAACTACAAGCCGACAGCTGCCAAGGATGTTGAAACTTGTAGTTTTCCCCTTCACAGAAGACTGTAAATGACTGATGCAGCCAGGCAGGAGCCCCGCACGGACACACTTTTTAAAAATTGTGACAGATAGCAGGGGAAGAAGATTCCCCACTAGCTGTCAAAATGGGGGATCAGGAGAGAGCGGGAGCTGGTCCTTTTGTAACATGCTACATGTTACACCCTGAATATGGGTGTGACATGTAACATGTTACAAAAGGTGAACTTATCCTTTAAGCGGAACTTAGCATTTAACACTGAATGTTTGTCCTCTGAAACACTTCCTTAATGTAAACCTTATTTCAATCCTCAACATTCAGTTTAAACCTTTAACAACTGACACTAACGTTACCAGTAATGCTTATTAAACCCATGAGCACACAGGTCTATACCAAGAACTTTGTGCTGAAAGCTAAAGACTCAATAAATATTGTGTGTTACAAAGTAAAAATTATTTTAGATTATCTTACCTGTAAACTTGCATTGAGAGCTGCACCATAGCCAAGGCTGGTAGGTATGTTTTTGACTAATGTTGGACTACTGCAAAATAAATAAGAACATTTTTGAAAAAAGTAATATAAAATATAAAATAAATTGTAATTTACACTTATTGTGCAGTACTGGAAAAATAATAACAGCAAACTAAACCTAACTGCAAAAGTATGCAAGGTATGGTCAAGCAAGAAGTCATCTAGTGCAGTACAACATAAATGCAGTTTAATGTCATCCTAATTTTGAGTCATAAGGTCACAAATATTAGCTTATTGTAAAAACTAGCAAGTCACAACAAAGAAAATCCTAATTGAAATGAAAGGAAATGAAAGGAAACCCGTGGGTAGGAAAAAACCCTATTTGCAACACAGAGGGTGGAATTTAATTTAAGACTGAAGTACATAGAATCTGATGCAGTTGTGCATAATAACCAATCAGCTTCTGGGTTTTACTGTCATCTGAACAAGCTGAAGTTAGAAGCAGATTGGTTACTATGCACAGCTGCACCACATTTAGTAAACTTCTCCCAGTGTGTTTATTCAGTGTGCGGTCCTCTGTGACTGGCCAAAAACTAGATTTTTCTCAAGGCAACATTACTCTGTGTACAGGATTTGCAAGATATCCCCTCCTAAGCTCTTGTGATTTGCTCACTGCTGTTCTGGATGTCTGTTGAGAGAGGATGAATTATGTACAGTTGGTGTTCTCTAAGGTATTTTTTGACCATCCTTTTGTTTTTGTAATTAAAGTGATTGTTAAGTTTTGCATTTTTTTTTTCTACCAGCTCTGTACAATGGTTTTGCACCAGAGCGTGACTCGACCCCGCACCCACTCCCTCCTCACTAGCTGTGAACGACAGCAGCAGAAGCCAATGGCTCCCACTGCTGTCTCTAAACCAATGAGGAGAGAGAGAGCCGAGAAAGCAGCTGCACAACGCTGGATCATGATTGGGCTTAGGTAAGTATAAGGGGGGAGGCTGGGGGTGGGCAGCACACTGAAGGAGTTTAACCTTAATGCAGAAAATGCATTAAGGTAAAAAAAACCTTCAGGGTTTAGAACCACTTCAAGGTAATAATTCAGTAACGTCTCGAAGAATCATTTTTGAACTCCAGTACTTGAAAAAGCAAACCTTCTGCTAGAACCCCTTTAAATAAGTCAGTACTCATTTAAAATGAAAGTCTATATTGTTTTAAGCTATAAATGAGTTGTAAGAAAATGTATGCCATATTACTGTATGAAACACATTATTACTATTGGCTGGGTGCAATTAAAATATGAACTCTTGACTTGGTTATTAGAGAATGAGAGTTTCCAATTACTAGAAACATAACAAGAGTTATCACGATGAATAAAATGATTTATAAGACTAAATAGAGTACACTTAAGTTTTACTTCTACTTCTTACTAAATGGACATTTAACAAGTGAAATAATAAGACCTGTCAATCTATAGAATTCTGGAAGTCTATATGTAAATCACAATCAGACTGCTGTATGTCTGTTATGTTACAGGATCTCATGTTTATGGGCAGCTGAACGCCGGCTGTTCACATTACAAGCGGACTGTATAGCCTCTATACCAACAACTAGTTACTGTAACAACAACTGTTGCATGAGGAGCAACAATCTATTTATTTTATATCCAACTGGCTAGTTATTTGCACTGCACATATGTTGGTATTGTAGAGGTGATTTCACGGTCGGACTGTAATTTGTGTGGCCACTCTCTGGTATCTATACAGGCTTCATCAGGTATTGCTGAATTGCTGATGGGTTTCAATCGCTTTCTAATTATTAAGACATATGGATTATACAGGTTGTGTGGCTGATCAGTTTCAGGTAAAACACTTACTGAGCCTAATTAACCACCAACTGTATAACGAAGATGTGATAGCAATACAATGGGATGAGTTGGCAATGTTGATTACCAATTCTTTCTACAGCACCTATAGAACTCCAGCCTAGTGCATAAGCAGGTTATTGTTTCATGAAGAGCTGGTAAAATCCCTAAACATAATCAATTGTCACTTTTGCTTTACTCTCTTGCAGCGAGAGAGTGGCTAATATGTATTCCAGTACATGGCTTCAAGGAAATGTTTTCATGCCCAGCTAAGCTATACTGACTTAAAAAGACTTTCCATATATCAAAACAGGGGAGAAACGGTATCATGGGAACATAGATTTTTCATTGGCTCACACATACTCAGCTAAGTCACACTAAGAAGGGAGGAGAGTACTCACATACTGTTTTTATCTTCCACATGTACTTGCCTTTTGGAGGCATAAGGCCTTCAAAATAGTGTTTTGTCACAGAAAAGCATTTTTTTCTTAAAAGGATTATGACGTTCTATCAGTTTAGTCCTTGGTAGAACACTTTACTGCATGGAACAGAATAAGAACTTCTAAAACCAGACACTAGATCAATTCTAGTTCATAAAGAAAACAGAAATATATTTGTGCATAGTATTGTCCCCTAGTCTTGTGGTCTGTGTTCTCATTACAATGCATGCCAGAAGTAAAGTCTCAGACTGTTTTTTTATATATAGGACAGCGAAACATCTGGTAGCTTTTAGAGGCAATTATTTTTTATCTGCTATTAACATAGGTACACAAACATCCATATTGCTGCAACTATCAACCAGACAGCTTTTTTTTTTTGCTACGTTGATTTACTAGAGGAATATGGGGTGTTCCATTTGCAAGGTTAGTGAAGTAGGGGAAGGTCTGCTGATTGCAACCATCCAATCATGTGCAAACAAAAATCATTCTTTTATATTCCCTTGCATGTGATTGGGTATTCTTTGCAAAGTGAAATTTTACCACATTTACTAAAGTAAAAATTCCCTTGCAAAATGAAAAAAGCACTTTGTTAAGCAAACAGCCTACAATTTAAAAAAAATCAACCCCAGTGTTTTGATGTCAATACTGTTTAGGAAACTACTGCTATAAAGCCTGTTGATGTGGTGGTTTTCAAACAGGAGCAATGTACTGATCCAGGCAGTGGTAATCAGCTTGGATGATGTCTGACCTTTCCCTTCTCCATACAGTAAGGTGTGAAGTATGTGTATGCAACAAATGAGCAACTGCCTATATTTTTAGTTTAAAGTATAAAATTGTGCTCTTTTTAAGTGTCATGTGTTGCCTAATACAAACAGATCTACTACAAAAAAATGAAGAAAAAAGAATGAGCAGTATTTTAGCAGTTTAATAAAAATGGATTTTAATTCCAATTATTTAATGATCTTACATGTTTTTTTTTTCAGAATTACACCTTGAAACAACTGTAGATATCTTTGTAATATTTTTAAGTTTTGAGCTATGCAGGGAAACTGTTAAATGCAAAATATGACAACGAATAAGAAATAGTTTGTGAATGCTCTTGTTTTAAGTGTTAATAGTTTTATGCACTTAAAGAAACATTCTCTTAATTGAAACGCAGATGAAAAAAAAAATAGAATGTTAAGGTCATTCTGTGTTTTATTATAATGCTCAGCTTTTAGTATGGATTTTTGGGTTTCAAATAATATGCAATACTCTAAATAATTTTAAACTAAAACCTGGCTTTTTCGTTATATTTATCATCATTAACCTGTCAATTCATTTCCATTCCTCAAATCATTGTTAACCTTAATAAGCCCAGACTCTTTTGCATTTGACCCCTGTGGTGCAAAGATCATGCTTGACATCTGCGAAACACTGGTGGACAATGGCAACAGATATTTATCATCATATATACCCATAATGGAGACATACCCAGTGATTTTCTGTGACCTTCTTTTCTGATATTCTGCTTCATCTACTGTCCATACAGCCCCTTTAACATTCTCCACTCGTACAAAACATTTGTGCAGGCTGAGATTGTGACGTACAGCATTCTATATAAGACATATGAGAGAGAGACACTTCCATGAAACAATCCACACTTTGTTGGTACAGATGGCATGAATTAAAAATAGACATTTTATGTTTTGCTGCAGCATGGACCAAAGTTACGAAAAAAAAAAAAAGACTTAGTTGACCTACACTATATGAACCTTTCAAGCTATTTTAATAATAGCTATGTCAGAACCTTCCTTTCAGTGAGCTGGTCTAAATTGCAATATCTGTACAAATTACAGTATCTTTGAAAATGCCAGAACAATTAGGTCAGCTCAGCTCTGTCCCTGATCAAGCACTCGGGGACAGATGAAATGTCCAAAGGAACCAGTCCTGCTTGAGGTATTAACATGCTAAAAAGGCTACAGTGACACGTGTTAATTTTGCACAAAGCTTTATGCAAATAAGCTCAAAGGCATTCTTTTCATCCCACAATAATGAAATGACAGAGTTTGTTTATTCAGTATTATTAGATGCCATATTCTAGTTACAGTTTAATGTTTTCTGACTACTGGCTTATCTGAGTGATGGGTAAGCATTATAGACATACAGCTAAAAATATACATTACCCAGTACTTCATTTATTGTTCTGTAGTGATAACACTAATAATAAAACATGTTTTATTCAACTCTCTCTTTTTATTTAACATCCTGCACAGAATTTCTGAGGCTGTGTTTCCATAAGCTATGATGCTTACAGTGTATTTTTAGATGAACAAGTACTGGAAACAGTTTAAAGAAACCAAATTTGTGTATTAATGTTCAAGTTAAATATCAATACAAAAAAGCATATGTGTTTTCTCGTATATGTGTATCTATAGGTACAGATAGTGACCAATTACTCTATTAAGCTTATCTATTTCAGGAAAAGTATCCATCTAAATAAATTTACTGTTATAAAGGGGTTAAATACAGCTGAAGCATTTATGGAGGGGATCATTAATCTGACATATTTTTATTCGGATTCTTTTGCCGTATACTATCAAGTCAATTCGGTAATGACCTAATTCTTATTTCTTGAATATGAAACAAAGTAATTTTGATAAAGATTTCTTTTTATTTGCACAAAGACAAGCTTCTGGCTTGCTTTAAGAGGAGAATTCTTTAAAAAAAAAAAAAAAAAAAAGCATAAGCAGATCTAGCATCTGACCTGAAATCCAAGGATTTGATTGATCTTAATGCCCATGGCTCGGAATATGATAATTTTAATATTAATGAGCAAATGAGCAGTTTTATTATGCATGCGATATAGTTAGAACTAATAAGCTGTTCAGAATGAGTTTTGCTGGATCCCCGAGCTGTGGAGATGAGACCAAGCTAAGATATTAAATCACCTTTCATTTCTTTTTAAATTTCTTTCAGTAAATCAAATGACAGAAAATTCAGTACAATCTCTAATGAGTAACAATAGAAAATGCAAATCTTCAACATAAATATTACCTATTGGAAAAAAAGTCATTAAGTAGATTCTGGACAGGTTCCTGTAGTTGTTTTTTTTCCCCACTAAACAAAACATGTGCCCATTAGCAGTGTCTAAATAAAACAATTGCATCACTTCGCAGTGCCACACAGCAGCTAATAACTTCTAAACATTTTGTAAATGAAAAGCATTATAAACCTTTCACACACATATATCTGTAATCGCCTGCCAGATTCATTTGCATTTTAAATCCAAATTAATTCACTTTAGCATATCTCACAGTTGAAAATTCTTAGTATGCTGATGAGTGCTTTGCCGCCTCTGTTCTGCTCAGCTACAAACATTCTCCCCTTTTGTATGAAATGGCTTGTGGCTAATTGATGTTTCTGACTGCTTTTTGAAATGAAAATAAAACAGTTCACTTAGACTGTGCTGAGTACCCTTATCTTGCCAGACATTGCTCTCTACCAGAAATAGATGCATATGACGAACATTTTTTAGCACCCTGCAGGAACCAGACAATAAGGTTGTTTGGACAGGGCTAGAGATGAACTCTTTTGTCTAAGTAAATAAACTGCATTTATGTCCTGACAGGATAATATTCACTTTACTTTCTTTTTAGTTCCAGCTGAGTAGCCCCAGCCCTCACTACAGTGGCAGATCCACTCTGTATGATGAGCTATGATGTGTACAAAAGGCATAGACCAAGACAAAACCTACAGCCTCCATTTGTTGCACAAGGCAAACAGACATTTTTCAAACTAATTAGCCAATAATATGCAAGAGAAAAAGTAATATAGTGCGACTAACAAAGGTGTTGATGATTGAGTGCTCACACTGTAATTAGTGTGTCAGGCCCTCATTTCTCTGCCAAGCCTCTGCTATTAATTGCACCAAATTAGAAAACGATATCAGAGGCAAAATTATTCTTTCACTTGTCATTTTGAGAGAGAGAATTCATTCCATTCAAGAGGCAGGTTAAAAAGAGGGGACGCAGATACTAATCTGCTTATGTCATGGAAATAAATGGTCCTTGTGCTATCAGCAAGCACTATGTGAGCCATCCAAAGCTGCTCGAAAGTAGTTACCTTCCAAGTTGCTGCATTACGCCTGAAGTAAGCAAACGTCCGTGTAAACCAGCTGTAAATTTCATTAAGTGTTAACTGCCTGTCACTTGATTCCATGATAGCCTGAAATGAGATAAAGATGCGTAGTGACATTAAAAAGACTCTCAAACTAGACCAGATGTCATTTGTATCACTCTGTCTTCTTGAGATAATAACGTATGTTCATCTAATGAAAGTTCACCTTCCTTGTACGTACCTGCCTTATGAGAGTTGCATATGTGAATGGAGGACGGACATCTGCATTTTTATAAAACTCATAGTTTGGGGCAATTTCTAAAAAAACATAAGAATAGTGTTAAGTCTAAAATTTTAGACACCAAATACAAAAATAATATCAGGTGTTAGCATAAAATTTGCAATGTAATCATAAATAATTTTTTCAGGTTATATATTAGAAAAACTGCCATTATTTTGATTCCAAAATTAAATCTAGGCATCTTTCTTCTGCATCAAAATAATTTATACAGAAAACTAGGGATTTATTGAAAATTCTAAAAGAATATATATATGCTAATTTTAATATTTAAACAATCCGTAAAAACATTCCCTAATTTCTGTTTTTTTCAATAAAAGTTGAAACATATCAAATGATAAGTCTACCTGAGGACATGGGTATATTGTATTTGTCAGAATGTCTTCTTCGAATGGCTCCAACATTAGGTACACTGGCCGGCGTGATTACAGAAGGTCCCTGGGTAATTGGAGTAACAGGTGCGGTTGGGGTGGTTGGGGTTTGAGGTAAGCTCTGGGGGGATGTGTCCAACATGTTTTTAGACATGGTGACACTGGACACTAGGTTTAGCTGTAAAAAAACATATACATATATCAGAAAAAAATGCACTCAGAAAATTATATATTAGAAACAGAACAAAATGGGTTTATTAGTTATACTTTGCACATGCTGGTACCTCATTGCTGCAAGGGAAAAGAACCTATTTTAGACAATTATAGCATTTTATGATAAGAACCTTATTAGAGAAAAAGAGAAAGAGTTTATCTTATAATCTGAAAAGCAGCACTTTAGCCAAATAGGTAGAAATTAACTTGTGTTCAGCAGTCCTGAGAAATGAAGTGCCTACTGATCAATGAATTAGTTACCTTCAAAATACTGAAAAAAATCAAAGATCCAAAGAGAAAAGGCCTTAAATAAAAGTTCATATTATGACCATGCTATAGTGTTTGTTCTTAGTCCTAAATCTCAGATGAGAAGCTCCAACCAGCTGGAAAATCTTACACTGACCTTTAGTCTCCTTGCTAATTTGGTGGAATGGTAATGACATTACTACATATTCAAACAAAATTGTCTTAATTGCAAATTAGCCAGAGGAGGCTGAAATTTTTCAAATTAAATCTGATTGAAGATGGGGAGAGGGAAATGGTATTTCCTCACTAACAATCATTTGTGGCATGTGTTAACAAATATAATGAAATGTCAAGTTTGCCAATTCCACTGGAAAGATCATTTTCAATTTGTGATTACAGTGTCACTTATTGCTGATATACTCTAGAAAGTGGGTGTCAGGGTAGAGAAAAGGAAAATAGGTGCGAATATATGCAATCTGTTCTAAAATGTATCATCTATTAATCCCCTCAGTGAACCACTGCTCCTCATTATCAAAAAAAAAAGAAAAAAGAAAAAGAAAAAACTCATCACCTCTACCACACCTCTTTGGCCATAAATAGCATCCAATTAGCAAAATTTAAAAGGAGTGTAACACTTGCAATGATTACAACCATAATCTGAATGGTATTCATCTGGGATAATATGTGGGTAATTTGATTCATAGCCCTACTTAACCCCTTCATGCTCCTCCAGAACGGCAAGTGTTAAAATGCCTAGACTGATGCTTGTATTAATAATTATTTGTCTGCACACTACATTAGCCTTTCACCTAAACATAAAATTCAGCTGCTACTGTATGGAATTTGGCAACACCTGCCCCTTTTAAATCCCAAACATTCTTTCTGAGACAAACAATATTTTAATAGGGAGAAACGGTGTGTTCAGCATTGATTGATCTTTCTTTGTGGATTTGTTTTACACATTTAGTCAGTGGTGAGATTTGTTAGGGAAACAAAAATTAACATATGCCAGCTAATTGTTCCTCTTTCCTGGGAAGCAGCCAGAAGAAGCACATTAGCAGGCTAATAATAACGACTGGCACCCTGAAGGCATCCCCAAGTGCATCTGTTCCCAATAAACCACAAACTGTTATTCAGCTCCCACTCAAAGCCAGCAGAGTGAAATGGGAATTCTTTGTTACGTACATAAAAAGGCTGAGATGATATGACTAAATGCTGTACTTCATGCATTTAGAACACCAATTGTATGTACTTGTTAATATCATGAACACTGCATCTTTCAAACCCTCTACAACTACTGGTTACAATATGCGGTAATCTACATGTTTACAAGAGGCACACAGAAAAATGTAGACCTGTAGCAAGCATAATAAAAAAATACCTTTACAATAATACCAGCAAAAGTAAGTACACCCTATGGAAAAAGTTGAATTTTTCAACATTTTTCATTCAAACAGTGCCTACAGATGAAGGTAATATGCTATTACATAAATGGACATGGTATATTCATTCTCGCAATCTAAATGAATGAAAAAGCTAATTTATTATTACAAGTCAGTCTATCTATCACCACTTTAAATCCAAAAGTTATAATCAGGTGTTCTAGAGTAGATGCCAGTGATTAGAATGTTAGTAGGGAGAATGCCTTTGGAACATTCATTTCAGGTACTTATATAGTGCCGTCAATTTACGCAGCACTTTACATATATATTGTACATTCACATCAGTCCCTAACCCTCAAGGGGTGTACAATCTAAGGTACATGTCTTGTTTAAAGGCCCATTTACACCAGAACATGGTGTGGAAAAGGCGAGTTTTGTGCACAGGTGCCAGGTAATTGCTAAAGGCACTCTAAATGAATCCCACAAACACAGCATGTTTGCAGCCACCAATCCACATGGTTCTGCATTACCATGCGGTTTGATGCAGTGCAATCTGAAATAGAAGAGTTTGCACTACTTTTTCCATGTTCTGGTACATTTGGCAGCCCATTGAAAAAAATGTGCATTCCAATGTAAACTGGCCCTAAACCTCAGCTATAGAGGTCTATTGCACATAGGCATCTAAGACCGTTTAATATACATTCTGGCATATTTTCCCTGCCCGGGAAGCCCAAATGCTGCATACAGCTGCCCATTGATATGAATAACCCTTGAATCCCTCGTGTTTTGTTTTGTTACTGTATTGTCTCATGTTTTGTCCCCCACTATAATGTACAGCACTGAGCAAACCTTTTAATGCTATATAAATACTGTATAATAATAATAATAATAATAATAATAATAATAACATTGTATGGCTGTAGTCAAGCAAACATAAATGCTTGGGAAAATTTTCTATTTTTTTCATTAGCCTGTACACTATACTCATGTGTATGCAAGCATCAGTGTATACCCAAGTACAGCTAAGCACAACTGTTCATATCTATAGGCAACACCTAGGTTTCAGGGGTTGGGTTAATACGCTGGAATATAAATTGCATGGGCTCAAACACCCATGTCCAAATCTTAAGGTCTGATGTTCACTTTGCTCTTGATGTTTGTTCTTACCAAGCCAAGATTAAGAAAGAGATCTCTAAGGTCCTCAGAAAGAAGGTTATTGATGCATAGGAGTCTGGCAAGGGTTTAAAAGCTCAGCAGTTTAGTTGAAATCAATAGTTCCACAGAAAAAAAATCTACAGGTGGCAGAGATATGAAACAATGGCTAACTTTGTCCATAACTTGTCCAGGACTGGCCTGCCCAGCACATTCACTCCAAGAGCTGTCTGATGCTAAGAGAACTCTCCATGAACCCCCAAATTACATTGTGGGATCTGCAGGTACCTCTTGCAACTGTTGGTGCAAAAGTGCATGTGTTTACAATCAAAGAGAGGTTGCACCAAGACTAGAGTTTGCCATTGAATATATAGGCAAAAACTAGGTTTTCTGTAACAATTTGCTGTGAACAGATGAATTGTTTGAGCCACAATAAAATTGGACATGTTTGTTTCAAGCCAAAGAAAGCATTTCAGAAGAAGAATCTCAAACACTGTGAAGCATGGTGATGGAAATGTTATGGTCTGGGGTTGCTTTGCTGCTGAAAGACCTGGGAATCTTGCAGTCATCTCGTGAACTATGAATTCTGCATCATATAAAAGTGTGCTTCAAGAGAAAGTGAGACCATCTGTCTGAAAGTTGAATCAGAAATAGATCTTTCAATTGGATAATGATCCGAAGCACACTAGCAATTTTTCAAAAACAAGGAATGGAGATGTATGGTCTGGTCTAGTCAAAGTCCTGATTTGCATCCTATTGAAATGCTGTGGGGGATTTGAAATGGGATGTTTGTGTTAGAGATTGGTGGGCAGCTATACAAAACACCCACAAGAATCATTTCTGTTAAAGTGGTCAATATCACCTTCAAAGGCCAAATGTTTACACACCCCATAGTATAAGAATTACATTGCTTGATATGCTTGTTGATTAAAGGATAATTTCACCTTTTAGTAAAAAATAATAAATGCACATTTTTTTGCAGGTAAAAAAACGTGCAGTTATTATTTTTGTCTGCAGTAGCCTGTAAAGCATTGCACCAGCGATCAGCAGATCACTGGTACCATGCAGGTCTCCTGCAGATCTGTCAGTATATCTGTATGCTTGTATGGAATGTACGAGCAAGCAGATATATTGACAGGAAGAATCAATGAACTACCATGGCGCTTCACAGTGCCGTGGTAGTTCAATGAGGACTACAAGCTGACAGCCGCAAAGGTGAGGGGACTGTGAATGAGCAAAACAGCCAGGCAGCTGTGGTTTTTTAAAAATTTAACAACTAGAGAGGGGGTAGATCTCCCACTAGCTGTCAAAGCGGGGAGCGGGGGGGTGCGGGGGCGGTCTGAATATGGGTGTGACATGTAACATGTTATGAAAGGTGAACGTATCCTTTAAATTATTGAAAAGGCACATATGTTCCCTGTGATTTTATTCTACTAATATCACCTTTATCTGTAGATGTTGTTTGAATGAAGATTTACCTGTTTAAGGTACCTGTTAAAAACGTGAAGAATTTTATGGAGAGTACTTACTTATATATAACTGTATTTTACAGGTACTATGTAAAATTAAATTTAAATACAAACAGGTTTATTCAATAAGGTAGGGCAAAGAACACTGATGGCTTGTAGTTTAGTGACTCATTGCAACCAGTAACATATGGTCATAGCAATGATGTGGCTACTGTAAACTGAAATCTATTTGGTTGCTATGGGTGAGTGGTTGCTATTGGTTAGAGAACACTGGATGCTGCTTTTTGCCTTATTATATAAGGACCATCAAATAAACAAATTGTCAAAATGACAGAATTTTAGTTTTCTGCATTTAGATATTAAAGCCTGGAGCTACATTTCGGGATACTGAACTGATCACGTTGTAAAGCAAGGTGTCTACTTTGTTAATTAAAAAAATTATTTTACGGTTGGTTCTGAAAATTTTTATTTACTATGCAGTTTTTAGGACATTTACAGTGTTTTTGTTTATATGTTATGTTCAGTGTGTTTATGTTCAGGACTAGAGATGAGCGAATCGAACATGACGAAGTGGAATTCGTTCCGAAGATTTGGAAAAATTCTATTCGCGACGAATCCGAAGATTAGCAAAATTCGGATGCACGAATCGAATTTTCCCAAAAATGGCGGCGACATGTGTGGCGACGGAGAAAATGGACAGAGAAAATGGGGCGGGGATCTCTGGGAAGGCACGCAGACAAGGCGCGCTGACCCATAATGCATTCATGACATGTGATCGCATTAGCCAATCAGCAGCCAGCCAGCACTGTGTAATGGTGGAGCTATAAATCGCGGCCATCTTAGAATTCTCCATTAGCCTCCGGTCATTCAAGAGAGACAGACCTGTGTGTATTAAGGGACAGAGTTAGGGCCACAGAGACTTTAGGGCCACAGAATCGTTACTCAGGGACACAGAATCGTTACTCAGGGACACAGAATCGTTACTCAGGGACACAGAATCGTTACTCAGGGACACAGAATCGTTACTTAGGGCCACAGCTATCAAAGAATCAAAAATTTAAAGTGACATACACCCTTTTTTTTTTTGGTGGCTGTCGTGCACAGTTGGTGCTGCAGTTTGCCGATTGTGCAAAATAAACTGACTTTCTGCTTCACAACCACTATTGTACGTTCAAAGAGTTAAATCCATTTACACGCCAGCTGGCGGTAATATTTTTTGGGTGATTAGTGCATTCCAGTGACACAAACGTACAGTTTCCAGCCAACGGCAAGCTGCAATTGACCGATTGTGTACAATAAACTGACTTTCTGCTTCACAACCACTATTGTACGTTCAAAGAGTTAGATCCATTTACATGCCGGGTGGCGGTAATATTTTTTGGGTGATTAGTGCATTCCAGTGACATAAACGTACAGTTTCCAGCCAACGGCAAGCTGCAATTGACCGATTGTGCTAAATAAACTGACTTTCTGCTTCACAACCACTATTGTACGTTCAAAGAGTTAAATCCATTTACACGCCGGCTTGCGGTAATATTTTTTGGGTGATTAGTGCATTCCAATGACAGAAACGTACAGTTTCCAGCCAACGGCAAGCTGCAATTGATCGATTGTGTACAATAAACTGACTTTCTGCTTCACAACCACTATTGTACGTTCAAAGAGTTAGATCCATTTACACGCCGGGTGGCGGTAATATTTTTTGGGTGATTAGTGCATTCCAGTGACATAAACGTACAGTTTCCAGCCAACGGCAAGCTGCAATTGACCGATTGTGCTAAATAAACTGACTTTCTGCTTCACAACCACTATTGTACGTTCAAAGAGTTAAATCCATATACACGCCGGGTGGCGGTAATATTTTTTGGGTGATTAGTGCATTCCAGTGACATAAACGTACAGTTTACAGCCAACGGCAAGCTGCAATTGACCGATTGTGCTAAATAAACTGACTTTCTGCTTCACAACCACTATTGTACGTTCAAAGAGTTAGATCCATTTACACGCTGGGTGGCGGTAATATTTTTTGGGTGATTAGTGCATTCCAGTGACATAGACGTACAGTTTCCAGCCAACGGCAAGCTGCAATTGACCGATTGTGCTAAATAAACTGACTTTCTGCTTCACAACCACTATTGTACGTTCAAAGAGTTAAATCCATTTACACGCCGGCTGGCGGTAATATTTTTTGGGTGATTAGTGCATTCCAGTGACATAAACGTACAGTTTCCAGCCAACGGCAAGCTGCAATTGACCGATTGTGCTAAATAAACTGACTTTCTGCTTCACAACCACTATTGTACGTTCAAAGAGTTAAATCCATTTACATGCCGGCTGGCGGTAATATTTTTTGGGTGATTAGTGCATTCCAGTGACAGAAACGTACAGTTTCCAGCCAACGGCAAGCTGCAATTGACCGATTGTGTACAATAAACTGACTTTCTGCTTCACAACCACTATTGTACGTTCAAAGAGTTAAATCCATTTACACGCCGGCTGGCGGTAATATTTTTTGGGTGATTAGTGCATTCCAGTGACATAAACGTACAGTTTACAGCCAACGGCAAGCTGCAATTGACCGATTGTGTACAATAAACTGACTTTCTGCTTCACAACCACTATTGTACGTTCAAAGAGTTAAATCCATATACACGCCGGGTGGCGGTAATATTTTTTGGGTGATTAGTGCATTCCAGTGACATAAACGTACAGTTTACAGCCAACGGCAAGCTGCAATTGACCGATTGTGCTAAATAAACTGACTTTCTGCTTCACAACCACTATTGTACGTTCAAAGAGTTAAATCCGGTTTTATTTTTGGGGTGCTTATTGAATTAAAGAGTATGTCAGACAACACGCAGAGGAGTGGCAGAGGAGGCAATGTTTCAGGAGCGAGCAGACGTGGCAGCAGAGGAAGGGGTCGAGGCAGCACTAGTCGCAGCCAGAGGCCAGTGCTCCCGGTGTCATCCAGCGGTCGTGTCTCCACCGACAACCCTGCCGTCATCGATTGGTTGACTCGGTCGTCTTCCTCTTCCCAGGTCACCTCTGACACCTACAGCCAACGGTCGGTGGGTACGTCAGACACAACTGTTAGTTGGCATGGCCCGGGAGCAAGCCCACTGAAATCACGTGTCCTCGACCTGCCCCTGTCCTTTGGTGTTCCCTCACCAAGCGAAGTATCGCATGCTGTGGGCTCAGCCCCACTGTACAGTGAGGAAGAGCTAACAGAGGGCGGTCAGGAACGGGGGGAGACATCCGCCTCTTCTGCAGCCAGGCGAAGAAGTACTGGCGAGGAGAGTGGCTCGGTAGCCGGTCTAGAGACAGGTCTGTCTCCTGACCCACACGCAGCCGAGGGGGCTAGTAGTGAGGCGGAGACCCTAATTGATGATGATGAGGCTGATCGCACTTGGCAGCCTCATCGTCATCAGGCTATTGCTTCCGCATCATCAGGAGAAGAGGGTGCCAGCTTGCCAGCGAGCAAAACAGTCGGTGGGTTGCCCAGGAGGCAGCAGGGTCGCAGCAGTGTCAGTGGAGCCAAACGGCCACGGAGTAGAGCACCAGCTCCACTGCAGCCTACCACCACGGCCAGTAGTGGTGCCTGTGTGCACGGAGGAAGTAGCAGTCAGCCAGTGAGCAAAGTTTCCTACTCGGCGGTGTGGCAATTTTTCGTCAAGCCGCCCGAGGAAGTAAACGTAGCCGTATGTCGACTATGTGGCCAGAAAGTCAAGCGTGGCCAGGGGGCCAATGTTGGGACTACAGCGTTGCGTCAGCATATGCAGCGTCGCCATTCGGTGGCCTGGGAAAACCGTGATAAAAATACGGCGGTTATGCCTGCTCCAGCCCCCGCTCCATCACCCGCTCCGTTACTTGCTCCGTCACCCGACGTCAATCACCCTCTATCAGCCAGTCAAGGCTCCAACACCTCTGCTGAGGGGAGTTGTTGCTCGTTGGCATCTTCCGCTCGTTCAGATGCTCCTTCTCCTGCTACTCCTCTTCACGGATTCCGTCAGCAGTCTTTCTTGGAATCCGTTTCCAAGAGACAACAGTTTGCGAGCACGCACCCGACGGTGCAGAAGCTGAACGTCCTCCTGTCCAAGTTGCTGGTGCTGCAGTCCCTCCCTTTCCAAGTGGTGGACTCAGCACCTTTCCGAGAAATGATGGCTTGTGCCGAGCCACGGTGGAGAGTGCCAAGCCGGCATTTCTTCGCCAAAAAGGCAGTGCCAGCCCTGCATTCACATGTAGAAGAGATGGTGGGCCAGTCTTTGAGCATGTCGGTCTCTGTCAAAGTGCACGGCAGCGTCGACGTGTGGAGCTGTAACTACGGTCAGGGACAGTACATGTCATTTACGGCCCACTGGGTGAACGTGGTGGCGGCACAGCCGCACCAGCAACTTGGACAGGTCATGCCGCTTTTGCCTCCACGTTTGCACGTCCTTGGTCCAGCAAAGATGTCCGCCTCTACCACCTCTTCTTCCGCCGTGTCCTCAGCCGCCACCCCCGTGCCAAGTCCCATTACCCGACCGGCATATCACATGTGCAGGGCGCAACGGTGTCACGCTGTTCTGCACCTGGTATGCCTTGGCGAACGTAGTCACACAGGGGAGGAACTTCTGAGTGTAATGAACAGAGAAATCGACAGATGGCTGTCTCCGCGCAAACTGAAAATCGGAACCATGTTGACCGACAACGGAAAGAACATGGTGTCTGCTCTGCGTCAAGGAAGGTTGTGCCATGCGCCATGCATGGCTCACGTGTTCAATCTGGTTGTCAAGCGGTTCCTAAAATCCACCATCCCACTGCAAGACATCCTTAAAATGTCACGTAAACTTTGCATGCATTTCAGCCATTCCTACACCGCAAAGCACACCCTCCTTGAGCTGCAGCGGCAGAACGGAATTCCACATCATCGCCTGATCTGCGACGTTGCAACAAGGTGGAATTCAACCCTACACATGTTAGACCGCCTTTACGAGCAGCGAAAGGCCATCACCGATTTCCTGATGTTACAAGCGGATAAAGGTACTCCCCTGTGTAACTTCGATGTCAGCCATTGGCAGCTCATGCGTGACACCTGCCGCTTGCTCAGGCCCTTTGAGGAGGCCACGCTATTCGTGAGTCGGCAGGACTATGGGATGAACGACGTCATTCCTCTGTTGCACGTCCTGGAACAAATGCTGTTAACAATGGCTGGTCAGGGTGCGGTAGACGTGGAGCACAGATCTCAACGCCACATGACCCCTGTGGGGGCAGGACAGGAAGAAGAGGAGGAGGTAGAGGAGGACATTGGTGCTCAGGAATTATTGAGTGAAATGGGTGGTTTTTCCACTCAGCGGACAGGAGTGGAGGAGCAGGAGCATCTGGTAGAGGAGGAGGAGGAGACAGAGGACCCAGACGCACCGTGGCAGTATGCTGTGGAGATGGAGGCAGGGAGTCCCTCGCATTCCTTGGTACAAATGGCCCACAATGTCTCCTCACACTGCTAGTGGGTTCCATTTTGTCATAGGGTGCTGTATGGCCTCCCATTGCTGCTGCCTCCACCGCCACACTGTGGCTCCACACTCTGGTTTTGGCCCCGTGACTGCCCAAATGAGTGAAGTGTGCGGTGATTCTAAGATCGACGGCACTCATCTGCATGTCATGCTGACTGACAGTATTATTTCTCTTCCCCAGCAGACTCCAAGGGCATTTAAATTAAAGGTACAGTGTTCTGCACTAATATAAAGGCTCTCTGAAGCCTAGAAACACCCTTTTTATATGTTAAATTCGCAGCGAATATATTCGGCTCGAAGCGAATTTATTCCGCGAATTCGGTGAATCAGCCGAACCAAATTTTTGAATAATTCGCTCATCTCTATTCAGGACCATTATTTCATTTTAATCAGGTAAATATAAATGATTACATATGAATATCGCATCATTACCACCTGCAGTCAGCAAGGCTAAGACTACAGATATTTATAAAGCTTGTTTACTACTATGTAGTTGATAGTTTGTGTTGTACATTGACATGGACAGCACAATATCAGATAACATACACACATATACAGTACATGTCTCTTTCCTCATGTAGACAGTTTCTAATTTTCAATCTGCAGGAGCTGCTAATCAGTGCAAACACTGTATGGGAAAAGCTCCCTATGTAAAATGTTGATTTGTAAAATAGGAGTTGTATACAAATATAAAAACAAAGATATGAAGCATGTGTATAAACTTACAAAAACACATAAAATTGACCCATACCATTATGGTTTCCCTTGAAAGACGTTTTCAAGTTTTGGAGAGATGGCTTATTACACTGAAGGGAAAGCCAGCACAGCATTGACAAAAGAAATCCATTATTCAATCAGTTCATACGATCCTACTGCAAGTGCTGTTTATCTCCTCAGCCAAGCTGAAGGGAAGTACTATGTTAGTTGTACAACAGTTTAAAAATATCCAATGTTGTGGGTCAAAAACTTTATTTTGTATCCATGACGAGAGTAAAAAAGTGTAAAGAATTCTACTATATATAAGTTTACTTTTCTCTCCTTTGAAGTGTTTCGTCATGCTTAGTTGGTGGAATTAAATCATTACTTACAAAGCACTGTTATGATTAGTTTATATACTGTATCAATAAAGATTCTATGCATGACCAGTAAATATTTCTTGTTGTGCACATATGACACATGGTTTCTACAATATAGCAAACCTGATAAGAAGCATCTTAATTTTGGATGGAATGTTTGGAAACCCACTTTGAAACTTCCTGCCACACCTTTAAATACTGTCTTATACTCCTGCTGAAGAATTATTTCCAATTCCTGTCTCGGTAACATAACAGAAAGTTGGAATGAATCTCCCCAGCATAGATACAGACACCAATATGAAATTGACAAAGGGTCTAACCCTTCCTATGCTATTAAAATAAAAAAAAATAGCTTTCGCTGGAGTCTGACTCTAATACCACTCTAAAAGCTGAAATATAATGATTTCGATCCTTGCAGAAAAGTGTTCTGTTCTCTTCCATTTACATGGCTTTTCAGTTTCCTCTGAGTATTGTAATCTATTTCCACCAACCAGAAAACAGTTAATTGACCAAACTGGACCCAACCTGGATGCCTATATGACAGTGTTAGAAACTGTCAAGTTGTAAGCTTCTTCAGAGAGAGTGAAAAGTTCACTGGACTCTGTAATAAGCAGTAAGATTTGTCAGTGCAACCTAAATATATATAATAAATATTCTTTACTTGAAAGTGTGCAGATATTTGTCAAAGAAGACAGGCATTCATTTCACATTTATGCATAACATACAACTTTTAAGAAAAATTTAATGAGCCAGAATGGACACCTGACTGATAAGTGTAGAGACTGGAACTAATAATTGATAAGCTTGATCAGAGCACTTTTCACTGTGTGCACTACAGTGTATACTAGTAAATGGTATCTGGAGACAGTGTTTCTGTTTCCACATCTGCACTTCTCTACGAACTGTCAAATCTTTTTCCTCCTGATTACCCATCTCTGCACTCTTAGCCAAAAATAAAGTCTGCTGAGCGAGGAAACAACATCATTTACCCAGGTTTTTAAAATACGTTTCATGGGCTCCCTAAAGCTGCATACTGAGGAAGCGCAAAGTGATATATTATTTACACTACTTTTATAAGCCTTGTATCAATTTATGTGGGAGTATCAGACAAGAACATGTACTCCCGCTATCCACTGTTCACATTACAATAAAAAAGATTAAAGTCAGAAATAGTCAAACATGTTTAAAATAAGCTGCAGGAATTTCATTTTCTATATGTATGCAAATGAGTATGTTTACAATGTTCCGCTAACTTATTTTAGCAGCCGGCCATAACAAGCATAACATGTTTGTAGGCATGCAATCATGAACTGATAAAGAAGAATGTATTATTAAGTAAGGAAAAGCATGTAAAAACTAAGATGAACACTTAACCACCTTAGCTCATCTAAATATATTCAAGGTTGGGTGAAACTCATTATTCAGGACTTGCAGCCTTGATAACTTTGATTTTCATCCATCCATAGCATGGCCAAAAGGTACCGTTTAATGAAGTACCATTCAGAGAGTAAATGGGGTCATATAATAGTGCAGTTGCACCTTGTGTTCATGTACTGATAGCTGTTAAGGGTGCAGTGATGAACCAACATAGCTCATTTCTCCCTGGTAATAAATTCATCCTATTAATATTTATCAAATGTGTGGGCTGTCTCAACTGAAACAGTACACACAAGATCATAAATCTCTGCTACCATATCAATTTTAAGCCTTTTTTGTCTATTTTGCGCAATGTAATTTTTTTTTTTTTTATGTATGTCTCTTTTTTTCAAACTTTGTTGATTTACCTCACTACTTGAGTTGTTGCTTTTCAGTGGAATCTTTAAACTGTAGTCTTGTTTTAAATTGTTCATCTTAGATTCTGTATTAATTGCTCGCCATCAAACACAATTAGCAATTCTTTCATGTGTGGTTTATGTAATGTAATACTTCAATTACATTATTCATTCAGGTTCTGTTTTGGATTATAGGCTGAAAATTCTTTATTAGCGTCGTCGTAACCATGCTGCTGGAGTTAAAAAATTCACTGATTGAATAATTAATTGGAAACGAACAAGCTGCAGATTCCTGATGGATTTATGAGACAGTTATTCCATCTTGTGATTATCTACATTGTGCTATAGTAAGCTATGAGAAAACTAATTTTATTCAAATGAAATTTCAGATTTTTCAAAGAAAAGCACCCTATCCTGCATGTTGTCATTGTGCAGACTGTGATGGGTTAAGAGTACAAATAATGTACTAAAAGGAAATAACATTCACAATGTCTTCTTTTAAAAATGACAGCATACACTATTTCACTCATACCATTATATTTTAGAGTAATAAAGACTGATAATGTTGTGTTCTTCTGGGTGCAAGTCTTTGGCCATCTTCATTGGGTGGTGAAGACTGTGTCACTCCTTCGCCAGCATCCCGGCAAACAGGGACCCCGTCGGCAATGTAAGCTGAGTTACACATGCGCAGCATGAGTTGTGCATACGCAGACGTTGCGTGCCTTTTCTGTAATACAGAGCCTGACTGCTCGCAGTTTGTGATGGCGGATTAACACAGAGGTGCTGATGTAAAAACACTGAAGTAAAAAAAAAAAAGTGCAAAAGTGGAACTGTGACTCATAACAACAAATCAGGCTTTCCTTATATGGACAAAATAAACAAGGAATCTGATTGGTTGTTGCAAGTCTTTACCCCACCTTCTTCTTCTGGGTTTTTTTTGTTGCCATTGTTTTTCTTCATCAGTTTTCAACTTGTAAAAATGGGCCTGAAAGCATATTTAAAACCCAAAACAAAATGCCTTATATTGCAGCTTTTCAGTCTTTAGAGGAGGTGGCTGCATTAATTCCATTTTTAGGTGTTTTCTAGGCATTTCTAGGCTGCTCTCTCGATTTGGTCTATAAACATCCCCCCCTCTTCTCCATTACATGTGCCAGTGTTTGGTAGTTTGCAGGGACAGCTGATAAAATAGTTTGAGATTTAATTTACATGCACAGGACTTAGGAACTGTCAAGATCAATAGGTATCTTTTCTTTACCTGTAAAAAATGTACTTGAAAAAAAATACAGCCACCACATTTAACCACTTGCCGACCGCGCATAGCCGAATGACGGCTTCACCGCGGCCGGCCAGTTCTGAGTGGACATCATATGACGTCCTCCCAGAACGCGCTCTCCTGCGCGCCCCAGGGGGCGCGCACCCGGCGATCTCCGTGATCGCTGTGTCCTACGGACACAGCTGATCACGAGATGTGGTGAAAGGCCGATCCCACCGGCCTTTTACCACGTGATCAGCGGTGTCCAATGACACGCTGATCACAGGAAAATGCAAGTGCCGGTTCTCGGCTGCACTTTCCTCACGCTGTCAGATCGTGAGGAAAGTACTGCCGAGAACCGGCAGTTGTCAGAGCGGGGATCAGCACCGATCATCAGGGCACTGATGATCAGTGCCCTGATGATCGGTGCCCAGCAGTGACCCCCGCAAGTTCCGATCAGCTGTGCGCCCACTAGCCCCGCCCACCCATTCCCAGCGGTGCCCCCACCTGTGCCCAGCAGTGCCCCCACCTGTGCCCAGCAGTGCCCCCACCTGTGCCCAGCAGTGCCCCCACCTGTGCCACTCTGCAGTGCCACCTACCTGTGCCCAGCAGTGCCACCTACATGTGCCCAGCAGTGCCACCCACCTGTGCCCACCCACCTGTGCCCACCAGCGCCACCCACCTGTGCCCACCAGTGCCACCCACCTGTGCCCACCCACCAGTGCTGTCCACCAGTGCCACCCACCAGTGCTGCCAGTCAGTGCCACCAGTCAGTGCCCAGGGGTTGTGCCAGTCAGTGCCGCCAGTCAGTGCCCAGAAGTGATGCCAGTCAGTGCCGTCTATCAGTACCCATCATCAGTGTCACCTATCAGTGCCGCCTACAAGTGCTGCATATCAGTGCCGCCTATCCGTGACCCCTAATTAGTGCTGTCTATCAGTGCCGCCTATCCGTGCCACCTCATTAGTACTGCCTATCAGTGCCCTTTAGTGCTGCCTATCAGTGCCCATCAGTGCCGCCTATCAGTGCCCATCAGTGCCGCCTCATCAACGCAAATCAGTGAAGGAGAAAAAATACCTGTTTGAAAAATTTTATAAAAGAAACAAATAAACTTTTTTTTTTTTTTCAAATTTTTTGCACTTTTTTTAATTTATAGCGCAAAAAGTAAAGCGCCCAGTGGCGATTAAATACCACCAAAAGAAAGCTCTATTTGTGAGAAAAAAATGATCAAAATTTCATATGGGTACAATGTTGCATGACCGCGCAATTGTCAATCAAAGTGCGGCAGCGCTGAAAGCTGAAAATTGGCCTGGTAAGGAAGGGGGTATAAGTTCCTGGTAGGCAAGTGGTTAAGGACTGGCAAGCTGCAAAATTTTAAATTTTTATTCTTGGGTTTACATGTCATGAGGAAAACATGGAGGCTGCAACTTCTGAGATCAGATAGCTGCCTGGCTGGGAAGTTGACTGTTACTTTTTGGGTCACTGACCCAGGACAAGTACGCAAGAACTGCTGACTTTTTACTTCATTGGCATACTTGTTCCATGACAGTGACTTAAAAGTATTAAAGCAAGTAGATCAACATAATAGCCAGTAAACTAGCATTTTCAAAGGGAATGCAAGAATAACAGAACCCTCTGGTTCTTATAACAGGTCTACTCAAACTCAAGCATAATAACACAATACCACACACACACACACACACACACACACACACATATCTGTTAGTCCTCATGCACATTGGACATTTTTACAGCTCCTGTTTTTGGCTTTTGAAGTTTTTTTTCTACAGTAAGTAAACTCCCCAGCATGTTATCCTATGTGTCCACACATAGACTGTAATCAATGTTTTTTGGCAGGGGCGTTTCTACAGGAGTTTTTTAGCTTTAAAAACGCTCTAATGCTGAAAAACGTGGCAAATGCGGTAAATCGCAGCAAACCAGTGTTTTTGGACTTTTTCTGACTAAAAAGAAATTTTTTGGGGGGAAAAAAACCCTCTAAAAAACGCAAATGCAAAAAAAGCAACAAAACGCTAATACAAAAAACTAAAAAAATGCTGAAAAACTCCTGTTTTTAATGTGACTTTACACAGCTAACGTTACCAGAGTTATTAAAACGCCCAGTGTGCATACAGCCTTAATATAATAACAAATAAAAATAGCACCATGGAAAGCGCTTTGGAATGCAAATGTGTATCTATGACCATCAAAACTGATCGAACACCTGGAAAATTCATGAGGATGCCCCCACAATATATGTATCCATATGAAAAGTTTATTTTTATGAGGACTGAAATGGCAACATTGAAAATTAGCAATCCAGATCAACCATAGAAGTATAACTTGCATATGGCACACTCTCATACTCTCTCTCTATATATATTTTTTTGTACATATAAAATCACACATACATACACATACTGTATGTGTATGTGTGTTTTAGTTCTTTTTCATTGTTTTATACTTTGCAAACACCAACCTTTAATACACCATACAATATAACAGGAAGTCCTACACAATTAAAGACAGCACAAATTTTTGGCATATTTTGAAAACAATTTCTAAAACCATTTTGAATTGGTGTTTTCCGGTATGATAGTCTATACTGTTTAAAGCGCTGCTGATTTTCCCTGGGAATGAGTGAAACTATCACACTTAGATCTCTTTCCAGGCTCAGCTCTGAAGGTAATGATTTTTGCACTTACAGGTGTAGTTTGTTTAGTGTCACCCACAGTGTAGATTGGATAGATTGTGTTAAAGATAGCATTACTTCTAAAGAAACATACAATTTGACAAGATATTGCATTTTACATCCATTTTATTGCAATATTTTTTCATCACACTCATTGTTTTTAGACTGTCACAAAATTGTTCATTTTCTTAGCCAGTTACATGTATAGACCTATTTACTGTTTATAAAGCAATATGCACTTACAGGTTTTGGAGATGGCTTGGGCTCTGAGGGTCGCATGTGCAAGTGGGTCATCATTGCTTGAAGTCGTTCACGCTCTTTAGAAAGCTGTTAAGAAGGAGTAAAATCAGAAGCATTTCAGAAATGACTGATATAGCTATTTTATCTTAGTGATACATCTTATCATCAAGCATGTCTCCATGTAATGAGTCCAGCACATAAAATGCAGAGTTGCATACTGTATGAATGAAGGAATGCAATTTGCTACCAAGATAAAAGAGAACACATGTATAGAATGCCTTAAAGGGAAAAAGGTGAAAGCCACTGAATACAATACACTTATTTTTCCTCCTATTAACCTGGATTTATCTGTATACATTTTACAATCAACACAAGCTAATCATTCATCAGAATCAGCATTTTGCTAATATTTATCAAGTTGCTAAGATTTGCTCAGTATTGTGCCATTATTATCAAATATAGTTTTTTTTTCCTCTTTTGCCAATGCCATTCAAAAGCTTAACTCTGCCTAAAAGTGGAAGTTACTCCAACCTGACACTATAAGCTCTTTAGCTTTTGCTAGATGTCCTCAAGACAGATGTAGCTGTGGACTAGTGCAAGTGAGTATGCAAAAGCAAAAGTTTTTTCAAGCAAATTGTTGTTCTGAGCAGTCTTTTCACTTATTTATCTCCTACTGGGGTTCTCTCAGTGCCCTCTACATTTTACCATCATCAATTTAACTGTAGAGAATGACCGAAACTAAAAGTGTGCTATGCTGAATTCTGAGACAGCATTCACATTTTACAATCTCCGTACAAACAATGGACCTCAACTAGCTATCGGTAAAACAGCAACAAAAAAAGACTCATTGGGCAACAGAATAAATTCATCACCGATGCAATGTTAAGTACAAATTATATTTAATTAGAAATAAACAAACAGTTGAGCATAAAGATATAGCACTGGAAATACGCTATAAAAAAAAGTGGGGAGCTGCAACCAACTTTCAGGTGCCTCTGATTCTCCAAGATATGTGGACAGGGAAAGAAATTTTATTTCAGAGGGTTGCAATCAGCGCAATTAAGAGTTTGCAATAAGGCAAATATAGGGTTTAGCTAGTGAGGTAGGCAGAGTTTCAATAAGCTGAATGTCAGGATGAAGACTGTAGACATTCAGTATGTAGGCTGCACCCCTGAGCAAATTCCAATGCAAAGATTTCCTCTGAGTTTGGTGTATTTTATGAAATTGCAGAGACCATCTCCATACCACTGATAGCATATCACCTCTGAAGCATGTTAGAATATGGAATATCAGAATGAAAACCTTTGCACATTGTGGTATTTTTTAGAAATCTTGAAACTCCAAAGTGAATCAGTGAGTCATCATTACTCTATCCAATAAATAATCAGTGTTTAAAAAGGCTGACCTGCTCATTCTTCAGTAATGCAACTTGTTTTTAATTATGAAATTGAGAATGATCACCAACCTGAATTTCCAATTGCTGAACTACTTGCATTTGTACTCTGCATTGAGCTGTACTTCTATCATCCAATGCATGCTCATTGTTAAGGTGCCTATTTGGGAAAACAAAACAAAATTGATTAGTAGACTTAAATGTGATTACTATGGAATATAATTAGCACCATGTTGCAGGTATAAAAGCATACATCATATTGTTAGATAAAGATATTAAACATAACAATTGTTTATATAATGTTATAAAAGCTCACTGATGGAGGGCAAAGTAATGGATTTGGTTAAATATACCTCTTTCCCCAGGTGCTCATACTAACCTTCATTCCTTCTACCTGCTGCTATGTTTGAATGACCATGACACAACCTACCTGGAGTTTGAATGTTCTTCTTGTGCCTATGTGGGTTTCCTCTGGGTACTCCAATTTCTTCCCACACTCTAAAGATATGCTATTAGGCTTATTGGCTCCTGTCTAAATTGGCACTAGTGTGTGCACCTTAGGTTGTAAGCTCCATGAGGGCAGGGACTGATGTGAATGTATAATATATTTGTAAAGTGCTGCGTAAATTGATGGCGCTATATAAGTACCTATAATAGATAAATGCAAAGAGTACATCTCAAATTCACTCTATTCCAGTTTTGAGCAAGGCTAGGGATTTTCTCCGCACATAATAGGGTGCTAGGGTCCAGCTCAAGGATTGGGTACCCATTGCTTCATCAGAAGAGGAGGGAGACTCACATGCTAATCCAAATTTATGCTAATAATAACTAGAATTATGGGGCATTTCACTATGTTCAAATTAGGTGAAAGAAGCATAGGGCAAATGGTGAGAACAGATATGATGATAAATATATGAAGGAGTGAGTTAAGGTGGCCACTTATATGACATGACCCCTTTGCATAAATTTATGATAAATTTGGATGTAACTATTTGCAGTGGTCAGTTAAAAAAAAGATGCTAAGACACCACTGCCAACATTATAAGCACGTAAATGCGACTCCTCTCTTTCTCCCAGGAGGGATCCTTCGGACTGGCTTATGCTGTGTAAGCAGAAGGGGGGTACCAGTGCAGCAGCTTGGCCCACCTCTCTTTTTTGGTGCTGACCAGTAGGCAGAGCAAGCTCATCATCAGACATCAACAGAGCCATTGTAAGAGGATGGGGAGGGCTGGCTGATGGTCACAGCCAGTATTTGTTGACTACATTACTACTGAGCATTCACAAAATCTGAATTGACCTGGGCCTACAAGCTACTGGTTACAAATCCAGTTTGATTTACTTCTGTAACTTGTAGGTAGTTTCAACATACTTCCAATATAGTCAACTCCATGTAAGTCTATGGCCCCCTCATCCTCTGTTGGGGGTTATTAACTTCCTACAGCTTTTTAGTATGTGACTGCTTGTCTAGGAGCAATATGTTAACAGAGGCTTTAGTATTCACTGGCATAAATAAATAACTCCTACATTTTAAACTCTAATTAAACTAGATGCTTTATAAAAGATACAACAGTGTGAATGTGAATAATTAAGTCACATCCAACTATAAAGAAATGTTTGCCTATGAGATTTTATAAAATACAAAACTACAACACTTAAAAATAACCTAAAATCATCTAGTTTTTCTGACTGAAAGGTGTTACATATATTTCTTTTAAATTTAAAATGTGAATTAAAATTAGATTCTTAGGCACAAAATGTGCGAGTCTTAAACATAAGGATATTAGTGCTGATTACAGAAGGGTCTTTTGCATATATTGTGTCCTGCTTATTTTATAATCGGTCCTTTTAATGCATGCTGCACTGCATCTGAAAATAGGAGTTAATACTCATTGCTCTGGTAACATATCTATTCCCACACACAAGAGATAAAGACACTAATGCTCACTTGCAGATTAAACAGAAGAAAGGTGCAGAAAGGGCTAAATGCGTTATTTTGACTGCAAAGGGTAATATCAAACTATATTTTGTACTAGATGCATAAATGAAAGATGTATATGATGCAATTCCTTAAGAAAAAATGAAGACAAAGAAAATGAACAAGGCCTGTCTGCACAAAAGTGGCTTTAAACATGTTTACATTTTAGCGACCTGCTCTTGTCATATAGTTAGAGAATAAAAAAATATGTTTGCATTTAACTGCTCAAGTCTTCATATTCAGTTTATCTGTGCTGCTTTCATTAGAATAGAGAGACTGTGGAGTATAATAATAGTCGGTAAGGTTTTGTCTTGATTGAATTTTTCAGAGGAATACAAAAGAACCTTGCCATTAAAATAGTCCTTTATTCTCCAGCATGAAGGCGAAAGGTTTTTAAAGTGTTGTGATGTTCAGTAATGAGCCTCTATCTAAATTATCATTGGTGACAAACTCACAAAGCACTTTTCGAGGACACATAGTTATGAAATGCCAGAGCTGCCACTTTCTTTCCTGTAATTATAGGCTAGCTTGCAGCCCTTCAATGATCATTTATAGAACAGCCTCCAGTGGATTACCGAGAACTTGAAAAACACATACATACCTCTGCCACATCTCCCTTCTCGGTTCCTTGCTATTGTTTACTAGTGATATGTAAAATAATAGAGCCTATTCATTCCCCTACTTAATTATGCCAATCAAAGTGCAGAAATGGCAAAGGATACAAATGAAATGCAGCAAGATTAAATAAATAGGACAACATTAACATAAAATTATAAATTTATACACTTAAAACTATTTCATGTCAAAAATATTCTCTTTTATGTCTTTATATCTGTCTCAGGTATTATATATTGGCTGTTAAAATGGTCTCTATAAATTATAAATCAAGGATAAGATAATATTGAAAAGTGAGGAATTTCAGAATTTTCTGAGCCACAACTTAATTGCTGTTTCAAAATGCATATGCAAAGGGACATTCCATTAATCATTTAATCATGTACCTCGCAGGAAGTTTGAACTAATGTTGCACATACCCTTTACATATGAAGGCTGCTTCATAATGCTATCTTATGTATTTGATATATTGCATATGTCATGAATTATAGCTGCTTCTAAAGAACTAAATGGATTGTTATCCTCAAGATGCTTATTACAAAAGGCTTTACCAATTCCTTTTTTTATTACTTATTGCCAGCTCTATTTCAGTATTTTCATAAGGCACCAATAATGCTCTATTGTGATGACAAAGGTCTGTAAATTACTAATGCAATCACTAACACCATTTCACAGACCTGTTCTATTTCTGCGGGTTGGCTAACAAGACGATTACACACAAATTACTGAATATCTATTAAATATTTAAATGCATTCTACTCTACTATGCATTAATAATAGCAAAGCAAGCTATGGAATTCTGGTTAGATCCACTCCCTAATGTCCCCTAATGAGCCTCTTACTGTGACTGCAGTTCAAACATGAAGGTGAAGAAAAATGCAAAGGGTGCCTTCAGAAAGGCAGCTTGAACAAACATTGCGCGAGCCAGTTCTAATTTATGGGTCACTTTATAGGTATATTGATTTTTGTTTTGAAAATGGAATAAATGATGTGGTTGACTGGCATTCTTTAAAAACTGCATGAGACTGAGCCAGGTCTTAGCCTCATGTACACAGTGTGTAAATGTAAAGCCTTTTCTTTCAGCAGATATTTAATAAAAACTTAACTACAACACAAAACAGAACGTAGAATAGCCTGGGAGCAGCCAAGACTCTGATTTTTAAAAACATCAAACAAAAAGAATATGTGTTCTGTCTCACAGTTTATCAGACAAATCTTAAATTCAATTCTATTTTGATCCCTGAAAGTAATTTGAATCTAAACAAGACTGATATGTGACTGTTAGGATTGACAACAGCCCTGGTGGTATTCAAATACATGCCAAAGATGTTATAGTCCCTATGCTTTCACTACATACAGTATATTCAAAGTCTATTCTTTTTCTCCTTTAAGAATATCTTTAGAGCTCTCAGTGGTTATCAGAAATTGATATTTTAATGGAATTCTTAAAGCACTTACCATGAATTTATTAGTGGGAACTGACTCTTATAGGTATGTGCTTATAATGACACCACTAGAGCCATCTGTCTCAGGAACTGAGTTTTGTTGGTCAGTAGAATGAAGAGAATTAGTTTCCAATCGCCATATTTTGATAGAACAGTCTACACAAAAATAAATCTGTCACTACGAATTGCCTAAAGCCAATTATGCCATATTTAATTATGTGTAGTTGGATAGGTATTGGAATTTAAATAATGATAAATTGGTCAGCTTTCCTAACCTTCAATATAACAAGCTAGCTTGACTATCCACTTAAAGGGTATCTGGGTAATGTCCAAAATCCCACCCAGAGGGAAGCAAAGCATTACATTCACACAGCTTTCACCCAAGATTGCCACATTTTTCTAAGGGGATTCTATTTGAAAGATGTGTGAATTCTGGGTAAAGTGTGAATTTTGAATGAAAACATTTTCAAATAGACCTCTAAATGTAGTGAACCTTTGGAGTAAAGTAAACAATTATGTCATTTTTACCAGATTGTGAAGTGTGTCAGAAAGCATTACATAAGAAAACATGTCATTCATGATAAACCTACTAATGTTTGAAATCATAATGGTTGTTTCTTTTTACACATGCGCATCATAAGTAATGTTTGAAATCTATGGGACATTAGGAGCCACCAAAGGACTATTCAGCACTGGGAAAAAGGAAGGCTGCACTTTGGATGTTTGTGTCTTTTGTACTGATCTTTATGTAAAAATCCTTTTACTGAATTTACTTGTGGTGTTATAAGAGTTGTTGATATTTTCATGTAATCTCATCTTAACAATGAGTAAATTATGTTCAATTAGCAGTTTCTTAAAAATGGAAGACTGCATGATTTCCAGTTCTAGGACATACTTTTATGAATTGATACTCAATTTGAACAGCATACTTAAGATGAGCCAAAATAAATAATTTGTAGATAGACAATATTATGACACTCTTTAAAAAAAATGCTAGTACCCTTTGTGGTGGCTGTTTTGGGCCTAGAATAATTTTTACCTTCATGAAGGTGGAAATTGTTCTGGGCCCAAAATGGCCATTACATTATTGAGAAGTTTTGATAGGTATCTACGTCTCAGTTCAAAAGAAATTCCAGGAACTGGACATTACAAATAACTGTGGGGGATGCCATTTCAAAAGACTCAATTGAGGTGAGGGGGAAGGAAGGCAGCTTGGACTTCCTGTCTTTTTTAACAGCTGGTGAATTAACTGACCAGTGTCTTGAGTCCACCCATTAGAGGTTAAGATATGTGGAAGGGTGTGACTTTTACCTGGGTGGGTGAGTCTAGGGGTGGTCTTTTGCAAAGAGGTTATAACACCAAAGCAAGACCCCCACCCTCTCTTTTCCTCTCTCTCTCTCTTTGGAAGCCCAGTCATCAGGATGTCTGTGCAACATATTATTCTATGTTTCTTTTATGTAACTTTCTTTCCTGTAGTCATCTCTTTGTATTGGTAACATTCTGTATTTGCATTGTAATATTACTACTTTTAAAGTTATGCCGGCTACATTATATTTTATTTTTTTGGTTAACAGAAAGCTTCTTTTCTGTGTAAATAAATTAGATCTTTATTTTTTGCAGTTGTTATCATTTGGTATTAACATTATTGGTATTAGCCACACCAGAATTAGCTAAATTCATGTATAGACAAAAGGATGTCATCACTTATTACATTTATAAACTTCGATAGAACCAAGGGAATAAGTGCGGTAGCAAAACCACCTTAAACTTTACTGCCACTGATGGCACTATTTTGCCAATGGCAGCAACCTCATATAAACAAACTCATGGCCGTTATAACAGCCAAGTGAGTTTGCTTACATTTTTACTCTTGGCTGCGAGCATATTTGTAAAACCAAGCAACCACTTGTACATGTAGAAGAATGTGAAGCCTATCCTGTCTTGCCATGTGTCCCAAGCTTTCCTATGCCTTCTGTGTGACTGGGACCATCAAGTTGGGTGTCATGTTGGAGCGCATTGGGAGATCAGGGAATGTCCATTCAAATCTCTGAGCACTTCCAGGTTCAGAGCTGTCAGTCCCTAGCTACTCTGGCTGGGGAAAAAGCTGACTGAGCACAATCAAGGGTTTTTGTCTTTTTAGCACAGATTACCCAAATTGTAGTTAATATAAACACTTGTAACAAGTTTTACATTGTTAGAAAATTACAGATTCACTACAGCATCATTTCAATATTTGTAAAAACTCTCCCGTAAATTCTCTAGCAGTAAGTTTAAACTGTACATTCCACTCTGTTGCAGTTCCAGTGTACACCATTCAATATCATGGTACTTAGAATGCTCTATTATCACTGTATATAGAAAACAAAGAGAGGGTGCACAGGCCTAGTGCATTACCTTACAAAATGGGATTTATTAATAAATAGTAAAATACTCGCAAAGAAATGTAAAATTAAATTAAAATGGGAAGCATGTCACAAGGGATGCAGAGTGGTTCAGGAAACCCTGTGGGTGGTCTGGTGGAGGACTGTGAGCCTCTGGATAGCTGGTGGCTGATGCATTTTGAGGTTGTATCTCTTCCTCAGAGCCAGTGTGTGTGTGCACAGCCTGTTACCTCTCTTAAATGGGCTGGGAACCATGTGATGATAGATATTGGGGTCTACCCCCAAGGCGGAGACATCAGGGGGGAGGAGAATATAGAGGAGGGTGGGGTGAATACATGCATTGAGTATATACGGACATCTGAACAAATTTGAATACATGGTAGTTAGTGTAAATGAATATTGATATAGATAAAAGGCGTTTTGGGATATTAATTATAGTGTATTCATAGCATATTTTAAAGTAGTATTCACAAACCTTTAGAAACGCAACAGCCACCAGCTATCCAGAGGCTTACTGTCCTCCACCAGACCACCCACAGGGGTTCCTGAACCACTCTGCATCCCTTGTGACATGCTTCCCATTTTAATTTTATTTTAATTTTTTTTGTGAGTATTTTACTATTCATTAATAAATCCCATTTTATAAGGTAATGCACTATGCCTGTGCGCCCTCTCTTTGTTTTCTATATAAAGTTCACTTTGGATGTCCCTGGTCCGTTGAGGGCAGCAAGGCCTGCATTTCTCTCACTCATGTGGGGATACTAATATTGTGGAGTCCACAGTTCAGCGCAGGTGCACATGCATTCGGTTGCTACATTCTTCTTTCCAGAGCTCTATTATCACTAACCTATTGGTGTATGTTGTCTTTATTTACTCATTACTACTCAGAAAACGAGGGGAGATGGGAACATAGCAGGATTTTACTTTATTAATTAGTTTGTAAATCCATATGAATATTCATCCATAATGTATCAGAACCATACCAATATCAATTGACAAGGTTATCTTTTATAATGGCTTTTGGGATCACATCTGAGTAAGACACACTCCACTGTATTTTCTATTTGCCTTATTCTTTTATACCGGTATATAGCTGTAAATATTAACAACCTAGCCAGGAATCAAGACATGTTTCAACTAGTTTGTTATATTCAACAGGACTAGTTCTGTTATGTTGAAGACATTTTACTGCTTATCCAAGCAGGTTCTTTGGTTCTGAAGCGAGTTACAAATATTTTAAGGTTGTGAGGTGCTCATTTTGGACAGAGATACCAATGATTTGTGGGAATCATGAAAAAAACATCTCAATCAAACTGGAACAACTATCCACAAAGGTGGGTGGGGGCTTTCCACACTATCACCCATATAAAATGCCATTATACCATCTCTACCCTAGTGATTCCACAACAGCTTTTAGCTGTAACTTGAACGATTGACACCTACACCAAACAAGGCACCATGGGATTTGTTTATGTAGCTATGTAGAGGATGGTTACTCAAACTCTTACACCTCCCATCTTGTTCTTGGAAATCAATATCTGCTTTGGCACATTCCATAGTAATTAGGTATCCATGTAACTATACTGGGTACATTCCTGATGCTCATTAGAACTGTAGAAGGTGCCTGGATAAGCAGCAAAACATCTTCAACATTATGGAACTACAGTAGTCTAGTTAAATGGGGTTAACTACTACTAGATATACCATAAAAATATACCATGACCTAGATAAACGAGAACCTTCAGAGGCATAACTCATGTTTCAATAACATCAATTAATCACAACATTTCTCAAGCACCCAAAAATACTTCCTAAACGTATTGAATTTCTAAAACACTTTGACATATCAATGCTTTGGTCTTCAGAGTTATATTCTACATGTTTACACTGTTTTTCTGTGCAAAGCCCCTCCATGTGCACCTTACTTAAAAAAAAGGCTAGCTAATAAATTAATTGGTGCAGTTTCAATGTTTGTTTAGCTTGCTGGATCTGGTGTGGGAACACACTGAAGGTCTTTAGCTGCCATTGTGCTGTGCTGTGCTTGACTTCTGGTGTGTTCTTGCACCTTTAAAGGACAACTAACCCTTGAAACAATAAATGTTCTTAGATATGGTAACTGGATATTTTTCTTTTGTTTCAAAGCCAATAAAATTTTCAGCCAATACCTGTTGCTCTTGTCAGAAATTCTGTGTATTTGCCAATTCCTGTTAACTGCACCAACGAATAGCTTCCTAGATAGTCCCCCCATGTAATGAAGATGAAGAGATACAAACAGGTTTGTAGTATATATTAGGACAGCAGCCTAAGGTGACAACCATGGCTCTTTTAATAGGTACAGTAGATGACTGACACAGACACCCAGGGGCAGGAAGTGTGTTATTTACAAGATTACCAGGTGAAAATAAAGCAAAGGAAGTTTGAAAACAAATGCATCCATCACACCAAGGACTAGTAAGCTGCAAAATATTACTTTTTTGCTTTGGGTTTGGTTTAGATAAATGATGAGGAGGAAAGGGCCACTTCCAGGCATATCTCTCCTAATTTATTCATTGTTGTATGTGATACAAGATCAAGGCTTTTATAGATTAGATTTATTGACCACACCACACAGCGTGGCCTGGAAAAGGTAGTGTGGCCTCCACATATTTTCTAATGTTGTGCAAATAAAACCTCTGTTTTTAATACAAAAAGGTATACATTGTTTTTTGCTGGCTAGATGGCAAGTGTGCTAGGAAACATTTGTATTGTGTTTGTTTTTCACCTTTAAAAAGTAAGCATAACAATTCAGAAATTGTTGATTAGAAGAAAGCAATTTAAAAACATAGATCTCATAGAACTATGGTCGATAGAATATTCCTAACGTTTTCTGGATTCATATAACCAGCATTTTACATTATATTTTAAAATGATAATGATTATTTTATCTGATAAAGTAATCAGGTAACTTTTGCCCATGACTGAAAAGGGAATCAACGTACTTTAGCATAAGTAGATAGATTTGGATCAAAATAAACAGATATTCTAAACCCTGGGACAAAAATTCCACAAATCATAATATCTAAGCCAGAGAAAAAAAACTCTTAAGAAAGCTGTCTCTATTCCTCCAAAATATATCAAGTTTTTTCAATGCTAAAAAGGTTCTTTGGAGAGAAGGCCGATAGCTCTTTGGCATACATCTTTCATCTACAGATATAATAAAACCTGGATGGAGAAAAATTTAAATTGTAGGTATGATATTAGGTAATGTTTAATGTTACTTTTAAGAATTTACCCTAGTATTAAAATCACTAACTGGGTTTATGCATGTCATATCATTATTATTTTATTATAAATATATATAATCCATTCTATTTATTTTTATATTGATACAAGCTGGTTCTTTGATGACTACATTAGTATTATTTTTCATACATGTTCCTAATTACATTTTCATTCAATAGTTTAGATTTATTAATTATGGCAGTTTTTATGAACTTTTTTTTTTAAAGATTAAATTTCATTTTAGTCTGCTGTCTAGTATATTGTAATATTTTCCATGCTATAATCACATTTTAAATAAGATGTATGAATGGAAAAAGACTACTAAAATACTTTCCTTTTGAATCACAGTTATTTTTCTAAACACAAAATAATTCAGTCTTTTATAAATCACCCTTTATAAGCCATTCAGCAAACAAGGTACTTTGAAATTAGCATTCTTTTTTTCTGCTTACTATCCACAGTGGTACAACATGTGCAAATATCAATTCATTTCTGTATGTTTTGCTTTACCAGTAGCTGTAGAATTTTTGTATATTAGGATTCTGGCAGGACAACCACTTGTTTTTTTCAAGACCGGCTAACAAACCCAATCTGAAATCAAGCAATAAATGTAGCTGTATAAACAGAGGTAGAATGATTAAAGTCACTAAACAGTCACTTTCAATTCATCTGTTTTTATTTTTTTCCCCCAAGCTGATCATGATTTGTTGACTTGTAAATAGATTATTTCAAGATAATGTCTGAAGATATAAAATGTTGAAACCGCTCTACAATAACTCAGCTCAGAGCACAGAATGAAGCTGTTAGTCTAACTGATTTAAATGGCTTGTTTAAGTGATGGAAATGGCCTCTTTACCTGCATAACTGTAGCACTGGGACCATTCATCAAGTTAAAAAAGCTGTAGCAGCAAAATACAGGCTAATTTGCTTTAAACATATTTTCTGTTTGGCACATAGTTTTGTATCCTAATAGAATGCCTGTCATATTTATTGTAATTCAGTTGTTCCCAAACCTTTACTCATTATACAAATATCATACAACAAAAGAGACTGCATAGAAAACAGAAGACATTCTATGTTCCCCATGCCTTTTCACTATAAAGGATAAATAACAAAAAGCTATATTCCTATATGTCAGCAATGACAGGGTCACTGACATTGAGCAGGAAATTCAGTCTTTGATTTTCCACTAAAGAGTGTTAAATGACTTAGTCCATCTCAAATATGGCCGTTCAACCATGGCTACTTGATATGGAATTCAAGATATCAGATAAATAGGAACAAGTTCACAAGTGTCTCATTTTAATTTCAAAACATACAGCTTTTTCTGCTCAAATAAAAGTGGAAAATGAACATTGATACAAAGCTGTGTATCCTCAAATGCACAGTAACCACAGTAATGCATTTCCATGCATTGTGGTGTGCTACATTAGCAAAATTTGTTGTAACAATTTTTGGTCTATTTTGCTACATTAACCTCCCTAGCGGTCTGATTATGTCCATATTTCTGTGCTCAAAGCGGTACATTTTTTTGCATGGAAATATGTATTTTTTTTATTGTAGGTCTGTAATTTTTAGGAATAACTCACTGAAGTCTGTCCGAACAAGAGTCTAGTAAACATCCCCCATATGTTACAATTTGAAACACGAAATCATAAATTATAATTTAATAAATAATCATAAAAAATAATAATATAATAATAATAAATTTAATTCGATAATATAATCAAACCAAAAACACCGAAATCTGAAATTGAGCGCAAAGTTTGCACATCACTGAGCAAAGTCGCAAAATCGTTTTCAGGGTCTGATGACGAATTTCCCCACAAATCATTATCACTCAATTATGCAAGTGCTTCTGATTTACTATCGCTGTTCTCTAGCTGGTCTAAAACCGCTTTTGATCTAAAGGGACGCTTTTTGGACGCCATGGACGTTTCTCAGTTTCCAGGCAGAAAGAACAGTAAAAATGCAGGCAGGGCACAGGGCAAAGCAGTAGGGACAAAATGTATGTGAAACGATTTGATACAGTAATGTTTTACTATGCGATTTTAGTGTATTTAGTGAATGTCACTTTTTGTCACTTTCAAATTTCCAGCCGTTCCGTCCCCCGTACGTCTCGACGCTCGCTGGAACCCAGATGACAGATGCTGGCATCCGCCGGAGGACATTGCCGGGGACACTGCAGGAGGGACATCGCGGGAGCGCGGGACAATGTAAGTGATCTAGGGATCGCAGAGCAGCACTGCATGGTAAGCCCGAGCATAGCTCGGGGTTACCGCTTGTGGTACTGAAACTTTACCCCGAGCTACACTCGGGAATACCGCCAGGGGGGTTAATACAATGCACATTATTGTTAAATGCACTGCAGAGTAATGCCCTGGTGTGAATTGTCCTAGAGGTCCCACTAGAATCAGTCATTATTTTCCTAAATATATATACATTATTTTCACTCCATAGTAAAATCATTTGCTCAAGATGGTTTCTATTTTTGAATTAAAATAAATTATATGTTTTATGGAAAAATGTGATCCTTTAATGTCCTGTGCAGCACTGTTTGAAAAAGCTAATACAAGTAAGCTTTACGGTAAAAATGGTCAAATATTAGTGGTTACCCATTTTTTAAGTAAAAATATATTGATGAAGCTAACAGTTGCTTAATTAGAGGCATAATATTTCTAAACAATGGAGAAATGTATGTTGTGCTACCTGACAATGAATACTAATAGATTTTTTAGTAAAACAGTAAAATGAGGCAATTGTGCAGAAATCAGTTAAATCAATCTTTATTTGTTATTTCAGCCAAGTGAACATGGTTTGGTTGCTATATGTTATTGCATTTTTTTCCTTACAGTGTTTTTAAAATAAGCCCATTAGTGGCTTAAAAAATAATATAGAACAATGCACGCTGTTGTGCTGTATTCCACAACAGTCAACTACATACTAGTTTATAGTAAAGGTACCAATCATTATGGATTAACCAAACTAAGTATGAAAGGAGGACACTCAAAAAATGTTGAGAAAAATGTCAAATGTCTGAACGAAATTACATGAATAAGGGGCCTGTGTCTACAAGCTTTAGGCTTTTATTAAGGCATCAGTTTGATATGCTTCTGAGATCATCCAGGATTTATTGACAGGTGCATGCTACCAGCAGTTGACCTCCTTCTGTTCTGCATTTGACCTGCCTCAAGTGGCTTTTGCATTCCAATGTACTTGTATGGAATGCAAAACCCATCTAACACCAACCAAAGCCCTTTAACCCAGGCCGTAATATAACTTATGCTCACATTTATAAGAGAATAATATACTGCAGCAGGTGTTTAACTCAACATCTGCTTGTGGTTAGGAATTACTTCCTTATCCAATTGTACGAGGGGTGTTCAAGTCAAACTGGGACTTTTGAGTTTATATAAAAAAAAGAACAAATTTCAAGGAGTATAAACTGCATTTATTTTTCAACAGACTCCCCTACTACATTTATACACTTATCCCAATGTTTACCTAATGCCTGGAAAGCTTTGGCACAGAGACTTGTCAGTAGGCCTGCACCATCCTAGGACAGCCTGCTTCACTTCATCATGGTTGTGTTCACTGTTCCCACAGAAAGATGTGTCTCTTGTGAAATTTCACAGCAGGTTATGTGTCGATTATCCAGGATCAAGTGTTCCATATGCTGAAATTCCACAGGAATGACTGCTGTAGGCAGGGAATCACTGCGACTGGGATCATCACTGACAGACGTACAGCCATCTTTGAAGTGTTTACACAATTCAAATGTCTTACTGCAGGCTGAGCATCCCATCACATTACTATGCTTGAAGTCTTCTGTAGATATCTACAGGCCTTTGTTCACAAGAAACTTCATCACCACATGCTGTTCCATGCACACACTAACACTGTTGTCTACTATCTTGATTAATGGTCTTTGGATTGGCACGTGACATGTGTGCCACCTATCAGTAATAGGACACACTTGCCACTTACTACCTGTAAAATTACCCGCTTTGACTTGAACACCCTTGGTACATACTTTTGTTTATATATTACCTATGAACAAACTACTAACATAAATCCTTACATCTCCAAATTTTTCAACGTGGAAGTTTAGGGGAAAAAAATGTAGATTCCTCTAGGTTAAAGAAGTAAATTATAGATTATATTGTTATAGAATTTATAACATAACCTGTTATTCAAATAAATCTTTACATTTTACAAATTTTTATAACTGTGACATACAACTGTGGTATTTGTAAGATTATGCAAATATATTTTTCCAAGTAACAGATTTATTTATTACTTTTGTGATAACAAATGGCCAATTTGCAATTTAATTGTGCATTTTGCAACTTTTAACAAATTTATTGAGTAAATAGGTGAAACGTAAGGTGATGAAATCTCACATTTGAGTATATATTCACTAGATAACAAGAAATACTATCACCCTCTGGTCTGAAGAGGCTTATTTGTGTAACTATAAGGGACACAAAGATTGCAATGCTTTTATATTACATGCTGCTTATAAACTTAATGTCTATACTGCTGAAATATGCTCTATATCATGGCCTCTTTATTCAAAAGTATATATACTGTGCATAAATATAGATTGGGGTTAATTTACTAAGGCTTCATTCACACCAGCCAACGCCGTGGTGTGAATTGGACACACAGGAGACAAAGCATTTTGGTTATCTGGAATAACCTTCATGACCAGACCATTTTTTGCTATACCGCATTGCGTTAATTAAGCTGTCAATTGCGCATTCATGCAACATTGTACCCAAATTACATTTGAATAATTTTTTCACACTTTACTTTCTGCTATAAAATCTACCCAATAAAAAAAATTAAAAATATTATGTTGAAATATTTCTTAATAGATTTAGACCAAAATGTATTCTGCTACATATTTTTGGTAAAAAAATCCCAATTAGTGTATATTGACTGGTTTGTGTGAAAGTTATAGCATCTACAAACTATAGGGTATATACTGGAATTTTTAGTTCATTCATTTTTTTATACTAGTAATGGCGGCGATCAGCGACTTATGGGGGGGGACTGTGATAGTATGGTGGTCAATCTGACACTAACTGACAATTTGCAGAAACCAGTGACACTAATACAGTGATCAGTGCTAATAATATACACGGACACTATACTAATGACACTGCCTGGGAAGGAGTTAACATCTAGGGTTAAGTGTATGCTTAACAGTGTTATGTATGTGTACAGTGTGGTGCTTTTCCTGGGGGATGAGCCGGTCTTTATTCCCAGTTTTGCAGGGAAACAAAAACTGGCACATCCCCACTGGCAGGGCAGAGCTCTGTGTTGCTTATAGGCTTATATACACAGAGCTCTGTCAGTTTCTTCGCTGATTACCATGTTCTGGCTGTCAATTATTGGCTGGGACCCGCTGATCGGTTTGTCCTGTCTAATCACAGTGCGGCTGGGGTGGCATGCGCCCCCTACCCGGGAAAGTCGGATCACGCATTAGATAAATGATTGGGCATAGGATGCCTGCTTTGCCGACATACATTGAAGTGATGTGGTTGCAAGTGGTTAATTGAGCAAGCTGAAGTTACAAGCTAATTGGCTACCATACACAGCTGCACCAGATTTTGTACTCTCCACTTTTAGTAAATCAACCCCATTCTCTTTTTAAAATCTAGACAACCAAGTGCCAGTATATACGTAACTTACTATTGTTTTGATATTGTGTAGTGATACTAAGAAAACATTCCAAACTCCTTGAAAATAAGCTGCAAGTTCTAAATCTTAATAAGAAGCCATTTTCCCAACTGAAGAGCAGGTTTGTAACTCACTCCAGAACAGAAAGACTGTATTTTTGAGCGAATTTACTAAAGTATGTGTATGGATTAATACTGTGATATAGTTAAATCAAACTCTCAATGCAGAACATGGTATCTACAAATGCTCACAGTATGAATAATCAGCATCTCTTGCTCACTGTTTTCAGGTTGCCTCCCTAAAACCCCATCTAGCCAGTGAAGTATCTGATTGCTTAACATACAGCCTCAGAGACAGTTAAAAATGCTCAGGACTATTTAATGCAAGTATAAGAGAAAGCATTTTTGTTACTGATTAGAAGGTATAAGCAGGTACAAACATAGTTCTATGTGGCCAAACTACACAAAAGGAATGATGGGACATTCAATGAGAAAAGCAGTCTGCCATCACCCATTGCGTTAAAGCTGGACTCTAGGCACATATAAACATGACAACAATGCAGCTCTGTAACCATTAACCACTTCGGACACTTATACCCCCTTCATGCCCAGGCCAATTTTCAGCTTTCAGTGCTCTCGCGCTTTGAATGACAAAGTGCGGTTATGCAACATTGTACCCATATGAAATTTGTATACTTTTTTACACACAATAGAGCTGTCTTTTGGTGGTATTTAATTGCTGCTGGGTGTTTTATTTTTTGCACTATAAACAAAAGAAAAGTAAAACATTTGAAAAAACAAAGTTTTTCTTTGTTTCTATTATAAAATTTTGCAAACAGGTAATTTTTCTCCTTCACTGATGTGCGTTGATGAGGCTGCACTTATAGGCAGCACTGTTAGGTGGCACTGATGGGCACTGATAGGCGGCACTGATGAGGTAGCATGGATAGGCAGCACAGATGGGCACTGTTAGGCGGCACTGATGAGCTGGCACTGTTGTGCAAGAATGATGGGCACTGATAAGTGGCACTGATGAGCAGCACTGATGGGCAGCACTGACTGGTGGCACTGCTCGGCACTGACTGGCGGCCCTGCTGGGCACTGATGGGTGGCACTGCTGGGGGGCACTGATGGGTGGCACTGCTGGGCACAGGTGGGTGGCACTACTAGGCACTGATGGGCAGAGTTGGGTGGCACTGATGGGCACAGGTGGGTGGCACTGCTGGGCACTTGTGGGCAGCACTGCTGGGCACATGTGGGTGGCACTGGTGGGTGGCGCTGCTGGGCACTGATCATCAGTGCCCTGATGATTGGTACCAATCCGTCCTCTGACAATTTCTGGTTATCGGCAGTACTTTCCTCACGCTGTGACAGTGTGAGGAAAGTGCAGCCGATAACCAGCAACTGCATTTACCGGTGATCTGCTGTGTTATTGGACACGGCTGATCACGTGGTAAAAGGCCGCTGAGCACGCGTTTTGGGAGGATGTCATATGACTCCCTCCCAGAACTGGACAACCGCGCTATAGCCATCATTCGGCTATAGCAAGGTTGGCAAGTGAATAATATATTATTAAATGTAGTTTTTTAAATACCAGCAGTGCAAGTACCTGAATTTGAGCAGGCATCAGTGTTTTGCAATGCCTGCACAGCTGGGCTGGAGTGTTAGAGGAAGTAGTGGTACAAGGGGCCAAAAACATAATGTGCAACAAGAAAAAGGCTGAAGAAAAAAAAGCAGAGTAACAGTGAGATCACTGTGATGCTTCTCCTTTTACTGCTCTGTCACAGACTGAGAAGGGTCCAAGATGACCTAGGCTCAGACGAAGTAGGTTAAATGATGCTGGTGATCAGACTGAGGACAAGCAGTGGCAGAAAAAAGTACTGTGAGAAAAATCTCTGGAGCTGGTTTTGTTGTTTTACGTTTAAAGGTCTATTTATTTGTATCTTATTATTTTTGGCTGGTGTTCTGCTTTAAAGCTGAAGCTTGTTAAGTTTTGGAAAGAGTGTGGTCAAAGGGTTTAAATGTTAGGTTTTTTACTGTTCTGTATATCCCCATTATTTTCTCCTCACCTGGTAAATCACTGTAACTCACCTGAAAGCTCACTGCCCCCCCCAAAAAAAAATTACTTGGATTGACGTTAACTATAAACCTTGTGTGAAAATTCAGTAAATAATTCACCATATCTGAAGAATAGAAAAATGGGGGTGGGGGGGATTATTCAATATGGATGAGAATGGATATTCACATTTACTAAGGTTCCAGTAAAGTCAGGTGGCATGTGTTTGCAACTGCTTTGTGAATCCAGATAAATTATGCTTGTTTTTTTTACACACCCCTGTTGACAGGTTTTTTGTGCTGTAAAAAATGAGACAAAGATAAATAATTTCAGAACTTTTTCCACCTTTAATGTGACCTATAAACTGTACAACTTAATTGAAAAACAAACTGAAATCTTTTAGGGGGGGGGAGTAAACATAAAAAACTAAAATAATGTGCTTGCATAAGTGTGCACACCCTCTTATAACTGGGGATGTAGCTGTGTTCAGTCACATTCAAAATCATGTTAAATAGGAGTGAGTACACACCTTCCATCATTTAAAATGCCTCTGATTAACCCCAAATAAAGTTCAGCTGTTCTAGTAGGTCTTACCTGACATTTTCTTAGTCACATCCTACAGCAAAAGCCATGGTCCGCCGAGAGCTTCCAAAGCATCAGAGGGATCTCATTGTTAAAACATTTCAGTCAGGAGAAGGGTACAAAATAATTTCCAAGGCATTAGATATACCATGGAACACAGTGAAGACAGTCATCAAGTGGAGAAAATATGGCGCAACAGTGAAACAAAGAACTGGATGTCCCTCCAAAAGTGATGAAAAGATGAAAAGACTGGTCTGGGAGGCTGCCAAGAGGCCTACAGCAACATTAAAGGAGCTGCAGGAATATCTGGCAAGTACTGGCTGTGTGGTACATGTGACAACAATCTCCTGTATTCTTCATATGTCTGGGCTATGGGGTAGAGTGGTAAGATGGAAGCCTTTTCTTATGAAGAAAAACATCCAAGCCCGGATAAATTTAGCAAAAACACATTTGAAGTCTCCCAAAAACATGTCAAAAAATGTGTTATGGTCTGATGAAACCAAGGTTGAACTTTTTGGCCATAATTCCAAAAGATATGTTTGGTGCAAAAACAACATTGCACATCACCAAAAGAACACCATACCCACAGTGAAGCATGGTGGTGGCAGCATCAAGTTTTGGGGCTATTTTTCTTAATCTGGAACTGGGGCCTTAGTTAAGGTAGAGGGATTTATGAACAGTTCCAAATACCAGTCAATATTGGCAAAAAACCTTCAGGCTTCTGCTTGAAAGCTGAACATAAAAAGTGACTTCATCTTTCAGCATGATAACAACCCAAAGCATACATCCAAATCAACAAAGGAATGGCTTCACCAGAAGAAGATAAATGTTTTTGAATTGCCCAGCCAATGCCCAGACCTGAATCCGAAAATCTGTGGGGTGATCTGAAGAGGGCTGTGCACAGGAGATGCCCTCGCAATCTGACATATTTGGAGTGTTTTTGCAAGGATGAGTGGGCAAATATTGCCAAGTCAAGATGTGCCATGCTGATAGACACATACCCTGAGTACTTTAATAAAATCAAAAGACTGAGTAATAAAATCAAAAGGTGCTTCGACCAAGTATTAGTTTAAGGGTGTGCACACTTATGCAACCACATTATTTTCATTTTTTATTTTTACTTCCCTCCACCTAAAAAGATTTCAGTTTGTTGTTCAATTGAGAACACAATTAATCCAAGCTTAAAGTATATGTGAAAACTCATCTTGTAAAACAACCCATTCAGTTTAAAATAGAAATGAAAGGCAAAACATTTTAGTATAGATATAAAAAAAAATATATAAACACTTTTTTTGCAATTTTTGATCACATTCCCTCTGTTCTCAGCTGCATAAAACACCAGCACACTGATCTCCCCAGTGGATGGTTGTGTGGGGGGGGCTGAGAGGACAAAACTGATAATTGTAAGAGAGCATAGCTGAAGAGCTGACCATGGTGTGTTCTCCTACTTAGTGTGGTCAGTCTTTATTAGGAAAGCAGAGTGACTGGCAGGAACATCAGAGATTTCATACATAAGAAGCAATATAAAGAGAACAGTATACTTTTTTACTTTTTCATACAAGTACATGGTACAGCAGGCACAAATCAGGAATATAAAATGTTGGGTTTGCATGCTCGTTAATTTTCAGACGCCATGCCTTAATTACAGGCATACAGTAGAGATCCAAATGACTACCTTTTGCATTCAAGATTATCCTCCCCTTCCCAAAGTATTTATCTAGGGATACAGCCTGGATTTTGACCCTCTATTTTTGAAGGAATCATTTGAATTTGGTGGAAAAAAATAAAATAGCAACTCTTCACAACGCTTTCACTTTAGCTGTATATTTTATACCATTACAAGGATCCACTATGAAAAATCAGCCCAAAATACATTCTCCTACTCCTGACGTGCATGGGAATACCTAATATGTATGCATTACATATTGTTTCTACCTGTAGTGAGGCCCAGTAACAATAGTGTGCCTTTTGAGTTTGAGAAGAAAATCCAAGTTTAATATTTAGGTACCATGCATTCATGGATACCATGGTGTCAGCCAGTTTCTTGTGAAGGACAAAAGAACTGTGCAGCCACATCAGACCTACAAGTTCCTTTGGACCAGGTAGGGCTGCAAGATCTGGTCAGAGAGGTCGACTCCATTCATGTATTTGTTGTATGCATTAACACACACTGTGCCTTTGGTATTGTCAGCATATACAGTAGATGTCTTGTCTGTCAGGAAATTTGATGGCTATTAGTTCCTCCTGTTGGTAACTGAATGATGTGACTCTCTGCAGATGTTGCCTCTTCAGCTGCTGTGGGAAATCTTTGTGTGTTGTTTTTTTTTGCACAGTCCACCATGCTCCCTAGCTTGCACATACAATGATCTACAAAATTGGCATTCTAGTGTAGTAATTGTCGACTAAAGGATAGTAGCCTTGGTAGAACAGAGGTTTTATCAGTTGCCAGACAAGTTTCCCATTGACTTCAAGATTTTCTTGGCAACCCTAGAGTTGACTAGTCTGTGCCATTTTTTAAAGTGTTTCATTCTGAATGTATGCTTGGTTGTGCTTTTACACAGTTTGTACATGTTTCTGCCGTACTGGGAACATTTGGATGGTATGAACTGCCTAAAAAGCAGTCAGTCTTTAAAATTCCTTAGGGACTCATCTACAGAATTTTGTTGGGTGGTATAAACCACTGAAATTTTTTTTTTAAAGAAATTAGGGGCCGCAATTGAAACAGGCGGCCACATTTGTGGTTACTGAGGACACTGGGAATTATTGTTAAAGTGTAAAAAGTGCAGCACTACTTCAAAATGATCTCTTGTAGTAATTGTAGGAAAATATTTTGTGACATGGATGGGGCTATAGTGCTGAACACAGACACTAACATTGACAGGAACACTAACACACAATTTTTTTTATCCTAAACACAGACACTGATGTAAACATGAGCACTAACACCATATGTGCACATTACACCCTACACACTTCAATAGTAATAAATCTCTTTTTTTTTTAATAAAACACTGACGCTAACACAACCGCTGGCAACAAGTATGGAATCACTACTCTTGGAAAATGGTTATTCAATTGTTTAATTGTGTAGAAAAAAAAAACAATCGTAGACATGCCTCAAAACTATTTTCATTTAATATTCCAACCTTCTGGCTTTAAGAAACACTTAAAAAATTACTGTTGTCAATTGCAATTGTTTTTGCAGACCAAGCAGAGGAAAAAAATATGGAACCACTCATTTCTGAGAAAAATATTATGGAATCACCATGCACTTGCAGTTCTAAAACAAACATCTGCATCAGATATCTGCTAATTCGTTTGCAATTAAAAAAAGAGTGCTTGCACACCTTGGTGAGCTGTTGCACCAAGCTGATTGACATGCATCATAGCTCCAACACGAGAGATGTCAGTTGAAACAAAGCAGAGGATTATAAAACTTCTTCAAGAAGGTAAATCATCACGGAATGTTGCAAAAGATGTTGGTTGTTCCCAGTCAGCTATGTATAAAATTTGGATCAAGTACAAATCAAATAGGAAGGTTGTAAAAGGGAAGCGTACTGGTAGACCAAGGAAGAGAATGACCGAACTGTAAGACATTGCCTAAAGGAAATGGGATTTACATACAGAAAAGCCAAATGAAAACTATCATTAACACCTAAACAGAAAAAACAAGGCTACAGTGAGCTAAAGAAAAGCAATCATGGAGTGTGTGCAAATAATCAAAAAATCCTCCTGCGCTTTGAAAATGGAACTACTAAACCTTTTCCTTTAGCTGCCAGCACTCAAAAACTGATACCAAATAACAGTGTCAATAAATAACAAATAAACAGTGCAGCGCTCTAGAAGACTACAACTCAATTGTAATAATAACGACAAAAATAACAATAGTGATGTAAATAAAAAATTAGTGCCAACCCTTATTGGAAATAAAAAATTAAGTGCCAAACCATGACCATAAAAATAGTGTGCACACGATTAAGTATGATAAATAACACTCCAAACTTCATCCAATAGGAAAAACGTTAGCAGTGCTCACACAGTGCCACAAAAATAAATCAACACAATATATGCATCAAGAGCAATATCCTTTAAGTGAAATATAAGGCAAATCATGCAATGTGCAGCAGTGATATAGGATAAACATAAATCAACATATATATCACCAAAAATGAATCAACATAAGTATATACATTAAAAATAATAATGTCCTTCAAGTGAAAGATAAGGCAAATCATGCGATGTGCAGCAGTGATATTGGATGAAAAACGTGACTGTGCAAAACTCCTCTTTCATTAATGGCTAGATTGCCTCCTCACCTCCTCCTACTGACCCCAAAGGGCCAACAGGATTGCAGGATCACCCTGGATCCTTAGTTTGTAAATGGCCAGCAGCTTCCTTCCTTCCCTGGATCTCCTTTACAGGGTTCCAAATGCCCCTAATCAGTCAGGGCGGTCCTGAAGAATAATAGCTCACCAATCCAGTGAGCCAAAAAAACTCTCTAAGTGCAGTATTGAGTCAACTTCATTTATTACAAAAAGAGTAAAAAAGGTTTAACACTCACATTGCAGACAATCTTCCCTCCTCACTGATGTGTGGGTGTACTGCATGTGAATGGGACCTCTTGGGTATAGCAAGATGGCGTCTCGCGCCGGAAATGCGTCACCACGCACCGGAACTACGGACTCGCGTACCTACGCGTTACGTCACCGTCTACTCGTGACTTCATCTGGGTAACACCCTACGAGTGCAGTTCCTCCCTTTATACTGGGCCTATTGTTACAATTTAACTAGAGGCCCACCTCCCATACAATCCTCCGTACCCGCGCCATTTTCCCGACTACATCTCCCATTTATAACGGCGGCCATTTTCCCGACTCCCTCCTGTCATTAGGCCTGCCGCATAATATAGTATGCAATGAATGGGAGAATCTCCTGTCAGGAAATCCTAAAAATAGGTAATTAGCCTTTATAATAAATGTCAATAAATTCCTCAATCTTATACTTACTATTCCACTTGATTTAATGTGGAAATAAAATACATAAATAAATAGATACTCTATCCACATCTCTGGGGAATATACTAAGGGGATAAACATATATTTAATACCAATGAAAATAAATATATAGGAATGAACTAATATGGTATATAATTATATAAAACAAATATATAAAAAAAAAAATATATAAAAAATCACAAAATTCCCTACATCATACAATCTACCCACACATGTACATAATTCAATAGTGACATTAATAAATATATACTACTAAAATAATTAATAGATGTACATGGTAGGAAGAAGACTAAAAACTTCATCTCCCATCACCTATAAATAAAATACTATTTTTATCTAAAACATTACGAATAATAATACATTTTTAAAAACAAATACCTCAAATATAAACTTCTAATAGTATATGGATAATAAAATCCGTTGGAATTATATACAAACAGTGATCCTACAGGAATTTTCCTCTAATGGGCCTAAATGGGCAAAAATTATATATACTAAAAAAGGAGTGCATAAAACATCTCAGTAATCACTGATGAAGCTATTTAGGTCGAACTCGACATTTAACCCTTTGGGGACTTGCGTATTCATAGAATAGATCCACCTAGACTCAGCCTGGCTAAGGGATTTAATTTTATTAGTCCCCCTCCAGTGTTTCTTAAACTTTTCAATCCCCCAAAATTTCATCTTGCCCCCCCTGCACCTGCAAACAAATTTAACATTTATATTGATACCCAGAAATTCATTAGAAAACTTAATATTAAAAAATATTTTTTAGGACTACCAGGGGCTAAAAATGTTTTAAGTGATGCCCCCAGTAGTAGATTTACCCACACAAATTTTAAGAATAAGTCACTTTTTAATCCTCAAATTTCGAGTAATAGTCAAATAGATGCTTTTAAGAAAATGGTTACGAATGATCTAGAAAAATTGGTTATTCCCAAGACTAAAAGAATATTGGTATAGAAATAGGCATTAAGAGATTACAAAAAAGGAATGATTTAGTCATTAGACCAGCTGACAAGGGAGGGGGGATTGTTATCTTGTCGAAAGAACAATATTTGGGTGAAATAGCTATTCAACTTAAGGATATCCATACTTATCAGACTTTGAAGAAAGATCCTACGGTGCAATACAAAAAAGAATTGGAAATACTTGTAAAAAGGGGAATAGGGAATAACATTCTGAACAAGAAAGAAGCTAGGTACTTGGTACCAGATACATGCAGAATACCGGTTATATATACGGTCCCCAAAATGCATAAGGATGAGAAAAATCCACCAGGGAGGCCTATAGTAAATGGCATAGAATCAGTCCTGGCGAGAATGGGACAGTACATTGATGAGTTCCTACAACCTATAGTGAAGCAAATGAGATCATATCTGAGAGACACTAAGCAACTTTTACAGATATTGGATGAGGCCAAGGGAGGGCAGGAATTTATTCTGGCCAGTGCGGACGTGTCCTCACTATACACCATAATAAGCCATGATGATGCAATGGAAGCAGTAGGCTGGGGACTTAGAACATATAGTGATTTACCCTGGGCTCAAAGGAAATTTTTGTTGGAATGTTTGGAGTTTTGCCTGAGCCACAACTACTTCTGGCATAATAATAACTATTATAAACAGATAAAAGGAGTAGCGATGGGCGCAAGATTTGCGCCGAGCGTGGCAAATATTTTTATGGGATATTGGGAAAGTAGAGATTTATATCAAGATTACCCGGAGGTGTTGAAAGTGTACAAAAGGTACATTGATGATGTGATCATCATTTGGAAGGGAGAATTGACCACCTTGTTAGCTTTTCTGAATAAACTCAATGTTAACGATAAAATATAAAATTTACATGGGAGTACAGTAAAGAAGAAATAAATTTTCTGGATCTGAATATTAAGATTAGTAATGGTGATATAGTCACCAAAACGTATTTTAAAAAAGTTGACCGCAATGGGTATATCCCTAGGGGGAGTTGCCATTACCCGCCGTGGATATTCAATATCCCGAAAGGGCAGTTCGTTAGAATGAGAAGGAACTGCACCTCAGAACGAGATTATTTTGAACAAGCGGATTTATTAGGTTCAAGATTTGTTGAAAAAGGGTATCCGGTAGAGGAAATAGAACGGCAAATTAAGGAAGTGGGTAATATGGATAGAAACATTTTTCTTGAAGACAGGATTAAAGATGAGGGGTTTGATGCTCAAATTGCGGTTATTTTAGATTTTAATGTACATTTTAAAAAGATAGAAACCATTTATAAAAAACATTGGGATATCCTTAAGTTGGATCCGGTTATAGGGAAATTATTACCCGACTCCCCTAGATTTATTTACAGAAGAGCCCCTACGATCAGGACAAAGGTGGTCAAAAATGTACTGGATCCTCCTACAACAAATCATATCACTTTCCTAAATGAAAAAGGTTTTTTTCCATGTAGAAATTGTTTTACATGTTTGGCTACAAAACGATTAAACAAAAGACGAAATAGTTTTATTGCTACTACTACGGGCCAGGAATATAAGATTAATGATTTCATATCTTGCAAAACCGAGGGAGTCGTATATTGCTTGGAGTGTGAATGTGGGCTCCAATACATAGGCAGGACAAAGAGACCACTGTGGAAAAGACTAAGGGAGCATGTCCAGAATATTAATAAAGGATTCCCAAAACACAGTGTTTCGAGACATTTTGCATTATACCACAATAAGGATCCCAGCAAGATGAAATTTTGGGGGATTGAAAAGTTTAAGAAACACTGGAGGGGGACTAATAAAATTAAATCCCCTAGCCAGGCTGAGTCTAGGTGGATCTATTCTATGAATACGCAAGTCCCCAAAGGGTTAAATGTCGAGTTCGACCTAAATAGCTTCATCAGTGATTACTGAGATGTTTTATGCACTCCTTTTTTAGTATATATAATTTTTGCCCATTTAGGCCCATTAGAGGAAAATTCCTGTAGGATCACTGTTTGTATATAATTCCAACGGATTTTATTATCCATATACTATTAGAAGTTTATATTTGAGGTATTTGTTTTTAAAAATTTATTATTATTCGTAATGTTTTAGATAAAAATAGTATTTTATTTATAGGTGATGGGAGATGAAGTTTTTAGTCTTCTTCCTACCATTTACATCTATTAATTATTTTAGTAGTATATATTTATTAATGTCACTATTGAATTATGTAAATGTGTGGGTAGATTGTATGATGTAGGGAATTTTGTGATTTTTTATATATTTTTTTTTTTTTTTATATATTTGTTTTATATAATTATATACCATATTAGTTCATTCCTATATATTTATTTTCATTGGTATTAAATATATGTTTATCCCCTTAGTATATTCCCCAGAGATGTGGATAGAGTATCTATTTATGTATGTATTTTATTTCCACATTAAATCAAGTGGAATAGTAAGTATAAGATTGAGGAATTTATTGACATTTATTATAGAGGCTAATTACCTATTTTTAGGATTTCCTGACAGGAGATTCTCCCATTCATTGCATACTATATTATGCGGCAGGCCTAATGACAGGAGGGAGTCGGGAAAATGGCCGCCGTTATAAATGGGAGATGTAGTCGGGAAAATGGCGCGGGTACGGAGGATTGTATGGGAGGTGGGCCTCTAGTTAAATTGTAACAATAGGCCCAGTATAAAGGGAGGAACTGCACTCGTAGGGTGTTACCCAGATGAAGTCACGAGTAGACGGTGACGTAACGCGTAGGTACGCGAGTCCATAGTTCCGGTGCGTGGTGACGCATTTCCGGCGCGAGACGCCATCTTGCTATACCCAAGAGGTCCCATTCACATGCAGTACACCCACACATCAGTGAGGAGGGAAGATTGTCTGCAATGTGAGTGTTAAACCTTTTTTACTCTTTTTGTAATAAATGAAGTTGACTCAATACTGCACTTAGAGAGTTTTTTTGGCTCACTGGATTGGTGAGCTATTATTCTTCAGGACCGCCCTGACTGATTAGGGGCATTTGGAACCCTGTAAAGGAGATCCAGGGAAGGAAGGAAGCTGCTGGCCATTTACAAACTAAGGATCCAGGGTGATCCTGCAAGCCTGTTGGCCCTTTGGGGTCAGTAGGAGGAGGTGAGGAGGCAATCTAGCCATTAATGAAAGAGGAGTTTTGCACAGTCACGTTTTTCATCCAATATCACTGCTGCACATCGCATGATTTGCCTTATCTTTCACTTGAAGGACATTATTATTTTTAATGTATATACTTATGTTGATTCATTTTTGGTGATATATATGTTGATTTATGTTTATCCTATATCACTGCTGCACATTGCATGATTTGCCTTATATTTCACTTAAAGGATATTGCTCTTGATGCATATATTGTGTTGATTTATTTTTGTGGCACTGTGTGAGCACTGCTAACGCTTTTCCTATTGGATGAAGTTTGGAGTGTTATTTATCATACTTAATCGTGTGCACACTATTTTTATGGTCATGGTTTGGCACTTAATTTTTTATTTCCAATAAGGGTTGGCACTAATTTTTTATTTACATCACTATTGTTATTTTTGTCGTTATTATTACAATTGAGTTGTAGTCTTTTAGAGCGCTGCACTGTTTATTTGTTAATCATGGAGTGTGGATGACTGGATGAAAGTGATATTCAGTGATGACTCAAAAATCTGCATTGGACAGGGGGTGATTCTGGAACCTTTGTTTGGTGCCATTCTAATGAAATGTATAAAGATGACTGCCTGAAGAAAACATGCAAATTTCCACAATCATTGATGATATGGGGTTGCATGTCAGGTAAAGATACGGGGGAGATAGCAGTCATTAAATCTTTAATAAATACACAAGTTTCTATTGAGATTTTGGACACTTTTCTTATTCCATCAATTGAAAGGATGTTTGGTGATGATGACATCATTTTTCAGGATGATAATGCATCTTGCCATAGGGCAAAAACCATGAAAACTTTCCTTCAAGAAAGACATATAATATCAATGGCATGGCTTGCAAATAGTCCTCAAATAGACCTCAAACCAATTGAAAATCTATGGTGGAAATAAAAGAAAATAGTCAATGACAAGGCTCCAACCTGCAAAGCTGATCTGCAACTGCAATAAGAGAAAGTTGGAGCCTGACTGATGAAGACTACGGTTTGTCGATAGTTAAATCCATGCCTCAGAGAATTCAAGCTGTTATAAAAGCCAGAGGTGGTGCAAGTACTAGTGGTGTACTGTAGTGTTTTTTTCATGATTCCATAATACTTTCCTCAGAATTGAGTGGTTCCACATTTTTTTCCTCTGCTTGATCTGAAAAAACAGTTGCAACTGACTACAGTTTTCTTTCTTTTTTATTTTTTTTTAGGTGTTACTTAAAGCCAGAAGGTTGGAATGTTAAATGAAAATTGAGGCATGTCTATTATTAGTTTTTTTTCTACACAATTAAACAATAGAATGAACATTTTCCAAGAGTGGCGACTCCATACATTTTGCCAGGGGTTGTACTAACTCACGATAGGGTGATAGGAACACTAATACTGCAAACAACAGTGACTGAAACTATTTAACTAGCTGTGCGTAAAAATGCTGAAGATGAGATGAACGGTGTCAGGAATATTAACACGGACACTCTAGTGGTGACAGGAGCACTGACATGGTTATAGGAACAGTAACTCTAATGAGAGTAGTGATCAGAGCCTGATCTAGCTTATCAGTATTTTATTATATACTTTTTCCTTCCACATTATGTCCTTTGCATTGATACAAACTATCTCTTTCTTCTCACAGATGTTTTCAGGAGAAAGAGATACATGGGAGTTGTTTTACATGCTTCCCACTCATGTCATCACTGTGATTGGCTGTGACAGTGATCACATGATTGGGTGGCAGTTTTTCCACCTCCCAATCATTACTTCAAGACCAGGAACCGTAAGCGACAGCTCTGTCTCTTTGCTGGGAAGTGAACAATTGGGCGCTTGGCAGGAATAGGTTAAACCATCATGACACAGAATCAGTAATCTTTGTGAAGCATCTTATTTGGAGTATCAGGAAAAGTTCTGTGGTTTGGGCATGCTAACTTTTAGTCCAGCATGTTAGGCATACTTGACTGTCAGTTTATACAGAAGTTTTCACAGGAGGACTTAACATGATGATAATCACTAATAAAGACTTGTGACCAGGTCCAACAGATGCTAAGTGGGCCTTGTAAAATCTTATTATTACGTTAGGGAAATCATGGGTTAAAAAAATGTTGTGGGCTAGAACAGAAAAGCTCCAAGCTGTTTTCGTAGCAACAGTCACAGAGATTATTTACACTGCCCACTTTTATCAAAACACTGCATGCTTAAGCTGAGAAAAGGAAAAAGTATTGTTCCTAACTGCATAAACATAAACCCTCATATCCGAAAAGTACAGTTTTGAGAAGTTCTAGTTCTGCAGGGCCTATGAACAAATGCTGTTTAATATTTATATAAAAGAGAAGTACTTAAATTACCCCACTACTGCTATTATCTGCTTCTTGCTATGTTTTGTAGTTATGGTGTCTCAGTACTATATCTAACAGATAGTCTACCATTTGTAAACACATCTTTTTGATGTTTCTGCCAACATCCTGGCAACAAAGCAGTGCCATTTCAAATAAGCTAATTAACTTAATTGTTGATGAAGCATGAAACAGTTCATTCACCCTGTTAACCGCACCATGACAACACAAGATCTTCAGCCTGTGAAGTTACTTATCTTGGAAAAAAAAACCTCTGGCAGTTCATTTATATATATTTGTTCTGTGTAAATTTTGTACATTTGAAGATGTAAATTACTGAATTCACCAAAACAAACAAAATAGGAACAACAGACCAAACGTGTGTCAGAAATGGACTTTACAAGTCTAAACATGACATAGTGCCTTGTATACCTTATCAGAGTAGTTTGTATATGCATTTAATAAAGAAGACTTAAAATTTCTGAACCAGAACTTTGTCAGCATATGCTGAACAGAAAAGTATACCCAATGGTAAAAACTACACAGGCAACCACGCTGGTTACTATCTCTACATTACACGTTATAATTTTTTTGGTATGGAAGTAGTTTGGCAAACATGGCATAGCTATTAGGGATTCCCTGTTTATCAGTTTTAACTGTATAAACCTAAGCTAAAAAATGTAATTGGCTTGATAGTGTTAAAGGATAAGCTCACTTTTCATAACATGTTACACCCATATTCAGGGTGTAACAGGTAACATATTACTGTAACACTGGCCCCTGCCTGCACCCCCCTGATTACCCATTGTGACAGCTAGTGGGGGATCTTCTCTTGTAGTTCTCAATGAACTACCATGGCGCTGTTAAGCACTGTGGTTGTTCATTGATTCTTCCTGTCAGTATGAAACTGCCTATCCATATGATGTGAGAGCTGACAGCTCTCACTGACAGTCTGCAGGAGTCCTGCATGGCACCAGCGATCTGCTGATTGCTGGTGCAATGCTTTCCAGGCTCCTAAAATAAATAGCAAAAGTACATATGCAAAAAAAGTGCATTTTTTTTTTTTTTAGTGAACTTATCATTTAACTGCCCTTTAGGCCTGTCCTGCATGCATCCTGCCATAAAGGTGTGCTTCCCTTTCTAGCAACTTCCCCTTGTGGCAGGTTGCAGCGCTGTCAGCAAATTCAGTCTGAATAGTGGCAAATCGTATTATTTCTGTTTACATTGAATTTCAGGTAGGGGGTCACCAAAGGACAATACAAAATGTAGTAAAGTGAGGCCCTAAATGCAATCAGATAACAAGCACATGTAGAAAACTACTTTACATAAAAGTTTACATACGCACAACACTGACTTCTTCTCTTTAAAAAAAAGGGTAATTTTTACTGCATTATCATTTCCCATGAAAAATGTAACCTACTTTAAAAACTGTCCGAAATCTTCACAGATGCTTTCACAGCCTGGCCATTTGCAGACACCATGACCATAGAGGGTATGTGTAGCCCCAGTCTCTTCATGTGACGAGCTGTAGTAGAAAGAACATAGCATCCCATTAATCTCAAAAGCCATAATCGTTGGCGGCTGCTAGCACCTGTCAGGTTACAATCGCTGACAAACAGGTCAAAATAGGTCAATTCAGCTCAGAGCAGTCAGAAAAAATTTAATCGTTCTATTGAATAGTTCAACTGCCAAGGCAGGATGATGTTCCAATTAGGGAAGAAATAAAGCCAGGGATGACTTCTAATAAAGGATGAAAATAAATGACTATAAAACAGTGCATGGTAATGTCAACCTATGACCCAACTGTAGTATTTAGCCTACAACCTAATAAAACCTTTCCAATGTGCTATATGTTTACTGAAAAAACTAACAAGTGTAGTTACATTTAATAAGCCTTTATGATTAAGCTAGATAGTACCATGCTGACTTAGTATTTTTATTGCAAAAAAAAGCAAATCCATCAGTTTTGGGCATATTCACAGAAGAAATAAACACTTGGAGAGGTTACACAAACAGTATCTAAAAACCTCAAATATAACAATGTTTGGTGGAGGGTTTAACATGGAATGGCAGGTAATTAAAAAACTGTCCTGAGTTACATTACATCAAAGTAACAGTCTCTCCTACCGTACAAATAATATGTACTGACCAACTTGCTAACTTGGCAGTAAACTGAAGCAACCTGGTGAATGAAAATAAGTATGCAACTTGGAGCTTACTCAAAGTCTCCTCCCTTTACCTATATGGCCAAACAGAGTGGCATGGAAACAAAAGGAAAGGCAATGCCAAAGTTTAGTCAAACATTATTTCTTAAATCAGCATAAGGGACAGTAATTACTATCAATGTGAAGTGTCCCTTGTGCTGGTGGCTGCTGCTTTAGTTGAAATCTGAAATCATTTGAATCCCCCTCAACACTCCCAAAGTGCTAGTCTTCTGTTGCTTCTGGGTTAATAGAGCCAAGGGACATATTCCACTTTCATTCACAGAAGCTGTACTATACCTTCTATTAATAAAAAACTATAACTGAAGGAGGGGGACCTTTCATTTATCCGCCCATGCTCCATTCAAAGATCGCTTTTCTTTCACAGAAGCTATAGTACAGCTACTATGAATGGAGGAGGGGGGCAGAAAAGGCATGCATAGTCGGTACTCTTGATGAGTGCATGTCACAGGTCCCCTGCTCTATTAACTCCTGCAGCATTGGATGATTACCGCTGCGGGGGTGGGGGTTGCTTTAATAGAAAGTACTGTCCCTTGTGCTGACTAAAAAACAAGTGTAAGTAATTTTATAGGTAAAGTATAGGATCACTGCAAGCTGAATTCCAGGCAAGAAGTTAAATCATGAATCAGAAGTATGGAAATATTTAACCCTCCAAGGAATTTGTGATTCTGCTCATTCTTGTGATCCAGGCACCCTTGGTAGAAAGCAAGGCTATGTCTTAGACCTCCACTGAAATAGCAGTGCATCTTGGTCAAGAACACGCCAGCTGACTAGACAATGAAGGAGCAGTAATATACTAATTAATCATCCTTCTGTGCTCTACTCTTTTCAGAACATTTACATTGTCAGCACATGTGCCATACAATAAACCATTAAAGAACGACTCCATTTTTGCGAAAAAAAAAAAAAAATTAACCACTTCAATATCGGACACTACCTGCCAATCCAATTTTCAGCTTTCAGTGCGGTCACACCTTGAATGACAATTACTCATGCAACACTGTTCCCAAATGAAATTTTTATCATTTTGTTCACACAAATAGAGCTTTCATTTGGTGATATTCGATCACCACTGCGTTTTTTATCTCTTGCTAAATAAACTAAAAAATGACCCAAAATTTTGAAAAAAAAAAAAAATTGCAACTAAATACAGTACTTTTTCTTCATAAATGTACACCAAAATATATTTTGCTACATTGTTTTGGTAAAAATAAACCAAATCAGTGTATTATTTAGTCTGTAGGAAAGTTCTTGAGGACCAAACATGCCAGATCAGTACAAATACACCACAAATTACCCTTTTTTGGAAAGCAGACAGTCCAAGGTATTTAGTAAGAGGTGTGGCGAGATTTTGAAGTTGTAATTTTTTTATCACAATTTTTGAAAAGTTAAGAAATTGAAAAAAATATTTTTTAATCAATTTTTATTTTCCATACTGTCACCAGTGCAGTACGGCATCATCATATAACTGGTGTGGCAGTGATCAGGGACAATGACTGATGACAGTATGTAAAAAAAAGAGAACTTAACACTGTACCACCCAGGAGAGGTGATTTTTTATTTTTATATACACTATGATTGATTATAACAGTGATAATTACTGGTATAAGCAACCATTTGTTGTGAATGAATCCATTCATCAAGTGTGTATTGATGTGATTAGCTGTGATTGGCCACACCTAATCACATGGTACAGGTGGGCTTTGATTGGCCCTATTTGTACCATGTGATCACCATGACCAATCGCAGTAGGCAACACAATAGTGAACAATTAATGGCTATGAATGGAAGCCATCTATTGTGTAAAATTGCCATGTGATCTGCTGCGATTGGTCACAGTAGCAGACCGTTACAGTGATCTGTCATCCACTGTGTGTGGTGGACACAGCGGATGACAGATCACGACACAGCGGATGACAGATCACACCGCAGCGTGGCCCATAAGGTGTGTTCTTGGGAGGGCGTCATATGACCTCCACCCAGAACGAGAGAGCTCCCACCCGGCCATCATATTAAGTGATGCAACAGAATCCATATTATAATATCACATTAATAAAAATTACTTTTCCTTTTCAATTGGCAGCTCTGTAGGTTTGGGTAAAATGCAATGCAATATGACAACCTGGGGGCGTTCTGTACACAGATGGTGTACGGAATGCCCCTCCAGAAATTTAATTCCCTCCATGTGTGATTGGCTCACTGATTTTTCCAGAAGTCTGCATTAAGATACACATCAGATTTTGAGCATCCTTTCATCCTCTGGCAACAAACATTTCAGTATTGGTAAGATATTCCAAAAGGGTTAATCATGCCTAAAAGAATTTAGATCCTGTCCTTTCCCTCATTAGAGCCCTGCAAGTGCACCAGCTGATCACTAATAAAAAAGTAACATTCATTCACTTTCACTTTGCACATGGACATAAACAAACAAATATTTCTTCAGAATAACAAAAGGTAGGAATCTGCAATAACATTTGTTAAAATCTCTGCAATGCACATAGATCGCCCAAAGGGGAGTGCTTTTAAACTGAACAAAAGTGGAGTTACTCTTTAACAGCTTCCAGTGTTGGTCCTAGCCCTCCTAGTCTTAAATGCTGCTGCACAAGGGAGTATAAGTTAATGTCAATGGGTGCTGTGGTCAAACATTGCTCCTTCAATTCAAACACATGCAAATGCATTTGAATGGAAAATGCAGCATTTGACATGAAGAGACTGCATTTAACCTCCCTTACCTGCAGTTCAAATACACCTTAAGGCCATTAAAATGAATGGGCTGCAATGCCCGTATAAATGTGGCCCCCAGACCTACCATAGTGTGAACCAGCCCTTATAGGACATGTTGTGCTCAAAAAAACAGCACAACACAAAGCAGGTCAAATGAGGCCTCTAAACTTTCTTGCGTACTGAATAATTACAGTCAATGGGATTTTTCTGAACTGCGCACATCTCAAAACGCAGCAAACAAAAAAGACCCCAAAAGGGACAGATATCAAGGAAAATTCAGACATTAACAATAGTTACATGTATTTATTTATTTTTATGAAAGTACAACTGCATTAATTGTAATTTTTTCATCTGCCTGGAGTTTAGCTTCAAGCATTATGCAAAAGTTAATAATCTGCAATAAGGTCTCATTCACATTGAAGGAACTATATCTGTGTTTGCCCACACAGGGATGCACAGGTGTTTTGTGCATCCCTGTGCGAGCAGTCCTATTAATTGCAATTTGATGCAGCAGCTGCACAGACACACCTGCTGTTCCCAATCTGACAGCCGTGTGGGTTCGGGTACAAGGCACACTGTCTGTGTTCAGGACTACGCACCAGAATGGCTGTCAAATATAGTATGCCTATGAGGCCCAACACTCAAGATTCAGGCATTGCAGAAATAACCTCTGGCTATATACAGCATATATATATACTGTATATACAGTATTTTTCGCTCCATAAGATGCACATGACCATAAGACGCACATAGGTTTTAGAGGAGGAAAACAAGAAAAAAAATATTCTGAACCAATGGACTGCAGACATAGTACAGGAAATGACCAGAGACTGTAGACATAATACAGGAGATGACCAGAGACTGTGGATATGGTCCTGGAGATGACCAGAGACTGAGGACATAGTACAGGAGATGACCAGAGACTGAGGACACAGTACAGGAGATGACCAGCGACTGCGGACATAGTACAGGAGATGACCAGAGACTGCAGACCTTTGGGGAGCGCGGTGGGGGGGGAAATGGGTACCCGAATTTGACAGGTACCCACTCCCACTTTTGCTGCGATTGACTAGGCGATCAGAAGCGGGAGTTTTCCTCCCTCCCCGTAGACTTCTGGGACACGTGACATGTCCCAGAAGACTACAGGGCCATTCACAAATCGCAACTCTTCTCGCTCATGTGCAGTGGGCACCCGGCTGTGAAGCCGCAAGCTGTCACAGCTGAGTGCCCACACTAAAGATTCCGGAGCCAAGGAGAGAAAACGACCAGAGAAGCCAGCGGTGGTGAGGACACTGCTGGACCGAGGAACAGGTAAGTGGCTGCATTTTAAAAGTCAGCAGCTACAGTTTTTGTAGCTGATGACTTTTTTTGTTTTCATCTGGAAATCCGCTTTAAGGGGCAGTTGCTGTGGGCCCTGCCTGGCCCAGCCACAGAAGAGCCGAGCGGCTGACCCAGTATTCTAACATGGTGGCAGCGACGGGGGGAATACCGGGCCTGCTGCTCCATATTCGCTCCATAAATCGCACACAGACATTTCCCCCCATTTTTGTGGGGGAAAAAAGTGCGTCTTATAGAGTGAAAAATACGGTATATTTGATCTGTGTAAATTTTGTACATTTGAAGATGTAGATTACTGCATCCACCAAAACACAAAAAAATGAGTAAACGATCAAACATACATCAGAAGGTAAAAATGTATCATTCACATAACATATTGACTCATTTTACAGACTACTTACACAACGGAGTTGCAATAACAACATAATTTTTACACAAGTATATACAAAAGTATAGTTCTTCTTATACAATATCAACAACTTTGGTTGGAGGTTAATAGTTGTCAATCAGTAAAACTAAATTTGCACCTCTGCATTTTAGTATCTTGCATTTAAAGAAAGTTCTGCTTGTTGTATTTCTGGTGCAGTTTCTATCAAAACCCACCTTCCATAGGAACTGACCGTACTGCAAAATAGGAAAAATACAAAGGTGTAAATGTAGCTTTAATAATATCACCACTTCCTTATAGCAGTAAAAGGGTAAACCTGTCTTTAGCTATGTACATTCTTGCAAACACCATTATAACATTAACAACCAAAATGACTGTAACTAATTACATTGCTGCATAAATTTGAAAAAAATAGTCCTGCACTGCTGTATATTTACCTGTCTCGTCTTGAATTTAGCACTGAAGACTGTCCATTCACTAAGGAATGATGAGTTATTGGTGGCGATGCTTTGGAAGTGGTGGAGGAGGTAGTAGAAGAGGAATTGTTAGTAGTGAGGTCTAGCCCTCCATGTTTAATGCCATTGTCTTCCATACTGTGAACACCAGTAACCTCTTTCCACAACTGCTGAATCTCCGCAGGACTTAAACCAGCTAAAAAATAAAGTATTGTCTTAAGAATAATACAAAATAAGAAAATTTTACGATAAACTGTATTTTATGATAAGACCTACACCAACAAAAATGATACACATCTTATCATTTATCATTAAAAATGTATTTATATATGCCAGTTGTAAAGTATGCAAATATCAATGTTTGAAAGGGGAGAGTCAAGTAAAGATGTCACCAAATTCCTTGACAGTCTGGTATAATTCATTGTGGGCTTATTCCTTCATATGAAAGCAATGATACATGATTAAGACCCAACTCTGCTAAATTATTTTTTAACTTTGGATGAAGTGTGGAAGGGTAAGGACCTCTGTCAGGTTTCTATCACTGTTTGTGACTCGGTTGACAAGATTTCTCTTTGCTTCCTTGTGTTTATGAGAACTAGAAGTGAGGGTAATGTGTCCAATGGGGAGCAATCAAAGACAGCAATCAAAGTACGTTTTGTTAGAACCTCTGTCAATGTGCTACTTCTAATTACTTTACATTTACCATTTCATTTCTGGAGATGTAAAAACATAGAAAAGACCCCAAAGTTCAGTCTTTGTTCTAGTACTGCTTTATACATTTTGGTATAAAGGAAACACTCCTACAACTGTAGTATATTTAATATTTATTTAACATTAGATGCTATTTGAATTTGAAATCTGTGTATAAAGAAATTGCTCAGAAAAAAAAATTATCAAAAAAAAAAACCTTGGTGAAGTCATCAAAGGGCCCCTGTGCAAGACCAGTTTTTGTGAATCCCATTCAACTGTTGGCCAAGAACTTGATTAACTTAATATGATGACCAGGTGGGAGCTCTCTCATTCTGGGTGAACGTCATATGAAGCCCTCCCAAGAACATGCCTTGTGGGCCATGCTGTGGTGCGATCTGTAATCCACTGTGACCACAGCACACAGTGGATGACAGATCACTGTACCAGGCCGCTACTATGACCAATCGCAGCAGATCACATGGCAATTATACACAGCTTCCACTCATAGCCATTCATTGTGTAGCTTGATGTGATTAGTCACAGTGATCACATGGTACAGACAGGGCCAATCAAAGCCCACCTGTACCATGTGATTAGGTGATTAGGTGTAGCCAATCACAGCTAATCACAACAATACACACTTGATGAATGAATTAATTCACAACAAATGGTTTCTTATAGCAATGAATGTGGTGAAGCTTCACTTTGTAAAGAATACTCAATCAGGTGCTAAGAAAAATAAAAAAAAAAGCTAATTGCTTGCACATGATTGGATGATGGAAATCAGCTACACCACTCTATGGAAAATTAGTGCAACTAAGCTCTAGGGAAGTGCAACTGCAATGGCAAAGTGCACAGTCAAGTTGCATTAATAAATCAACCCCATTGTGTACCAACTGTAAGCTAGCAATCAGCTGTGATCAGGTCTATTTGACAGTGGGAGTGTCTCCATCACCACATTCAGTTTAAAGAGAACTCTATGTTCCGAATCTGCACAGATATGTTGCCTACCCCTGCCTTGTTGTGTTGTTTAACATGTACACACATATAAGTGTATCTGCACTGATATATATATATATACTACCTACTCACTAAACTTTAAAGACAAATTCAAAAAATGTCTGTAAAAAATCATACATTCAATGTCATTCTTACCCAGAATACAACTATTCCTGAAAAGTGGTACAATACATACTTAAATGGTGCTGTGTCGAATGCTTTCTAGTTACATTATTTTTAATACATTTGATGACATAGAGTATTATTCACTTACAGCACCTCAGTAACAATAGCTTTTGAATTTTTGTGTATTAATACATTGATGGCTATTTACTATAACTAGAGAATGCAAAATCTGGTGCAACTCTGCATAGAAAACCAATCGGCTTCCAGGTTTATTGCAAAGCTGAAGTGAGAAGCCTATTGCCTACCATGCACAGCTGCACAAGATTCTAAGAGCACCTGTTTTAGTAAATCTCCCAGACTGTGTATAGGACCATGTTTTCATATGAACAATTTATGTTTGCCCTTGTTCCAAACTAGAGAACAGCAAATAATATTCAGATCAGAGGTTCCACTTCCCTGTGTTGTTGTCTGCCAGTCTTTGGGCGCACCCAGTTAAGTGCACACAAAACTTTGATTTTGAGCTAAGAGCGTATGACCACTGAAACTGTGGTTGATCTGACATAACTATAGTGTAATAACAAAAGGCTTTTTTGGAAATTAAAAAATGCCTGGTGATGTAGAAGCCATCTTACCTTGTGGTAGGGACTGGACTGGAAGAGCTGACTGGCTTGGCGGGATGGAAATAAGTCCCTGCCGTTGAAGATTGAGTAGATGTTGTTGTTGCTGTAGTTGTTGCATTTGAAGGAGCTGTTGCTGGAAGACAAGCTGTTGGGCTGCTAGCTGTTGCTGCTAACAAAAAAATGTTTTAAAAATTAAACGCGTATTCTTTTTTCCAGCTGAATGAAAAAAAAAGTAAATCTGTCAGCATTTGAACAGTTCAAACTCAACAAATGATGAAGAAAAACACAAACTTAAGTTGCTTCCAGTGAAAGACAGGAGAACCAGTGATTATAGGCAGACAGAGTTATAGGTAAATTTAGATTTTTCTGTAGAAATCGATCTTGACCCCACTGTTTTAGACCTCCAACAATGTTTATTGGTCTTTTAATTAGATGGGCAGCTTTAGAGACCAATAAGAATGTACAGGAAATAATAGGGTGTGGCCAATCATGAATATTTTAGGGAAAGCCGAGATTTGGATATAACTTCACATGCCTTTTTCTCTGGATATATTGATTACTTTCACATGGCATTCACTGAAAGTAACCTCTGATTATGGCTTTTTTTAAAGATTTACCTTAAAATTAAACAAAATACAAATATTAAACATTTATTCTACCTAGTTCTATGTACAAAAAGTTCCATATGCTACACAAAATACATAATATAAATGTTACATATTTGAGAAAAATATGGATTGGAGTTTAAACATGTGTAATTTATAATCTTCAGAGATCAAAACAAACACATCGACACAAGGTTAAAGTGGCACACTACTGTAACAGTTTCTAACTGCAGATGTGTCTTTCAAAGTATACAAGTGTAATCCACAGCTAGCCAAGAATGTAGTCTCCAGTGATACATTAGTAAATTGGGATGTAGCCTTTATTCCAATATTCTGTTAGCTCTTTCTTTTCTCTTGTTTGGAATGCATTACACCAGTTCTAGATTCAAGAGAGAGAATTGCCCTATTATTAGAAAAAGTATAACTTCCAATTTTGTGAGGCATTACAAGACAAACCAGAGTTCTTGGGACTCCAGAGAATATAAGATAGCAGTCACACTTCACAAAGAGACAAGCTGCTGTAGAAGACCTTTCCTTTTTAGTTTGGGGAAAAGAGAAACTTCTGATGCACTCACTGGAAAACAGACTGCATAATGGAGCAAGTCATGTGGATTGCCCAAAGCCTCAAGAGAAATAAGGGAACAATTTCTATGCTGTAGTTGATGCCTGTCTGAAATTCTATTCACAAATCCAAACAGAAACAAAACCTCAGGAGGTCAGGACTGTTTCCTGTAGGTTTGCATAATGGGCAGCTTAAAGACAATGTCTACAATACCTGCTGATCAATTTAACTACTTCAACATGTTATATTTGCATTATGTTTATATTTGATGCATTCTACCGACAAGTGCAGGGAAGGCCTGAGAAACCAGCTTGTCAGCTTGATTTATGAGCACATCAAACTGTAACTTTCTATTCGCCAGTCCAAATCTCCAGTAGCAGTTCATTAATCAGGGGCCCATGACTTTGAAATTTATGCTCAGCCATTTTTGAACAATAAGCCAACTTTGCATGCTTCTTGAACTGTATCATACAGAAAAAAAAATATTTCATTATATTTCACCAATTTTATAGCTGGGTGACAAAGTGATTTTTTTTTTCCAAAGGGAATCTTGGTATAGTACAGTATATAGCTAAATAAATTACATAGAAAAGTTCTGTGGCATTCAGCTCAATGCTTAACATTACTAGTATTATTATCATTCATTTTTTTTTTTTTTTTAGAAATATGTGTAAAGGCTTTAACTACAGACAAGGGATTTTAAGAGATTTAAAGAGTAACTAAAGGCAAAACTTTTTTTTGTTTTACATTTTTTTACATATGTAGTGGAGAGGAATTAAACATTGGTGAGATAATTACTATTATATTGGCCCCAACTGGAGAGATTTCACCTCTCCATTTTTTCCTTTTTCATGTTATCACTGAGAGTGAAAGTGAAAAAAAATCCCGAATTCTGAATTGTTTCCAGAACAAGAGGGGAAATCTTTCAATGAGGACACTAGTTCTGGTGACCCTGGTGACAAACAGAGATTCCCTCACTTCCTTTTTTTGTGGCTATGGGACAGAGAGTGATGAGATGTCTCACCAACAGGACACAGCTGGCAAAACAATGACATTGGTCATAACTAGGGCTGCACCAATACCAGTTTTTTTAAGAACGTGTACAAGTACTGCTACTGTTTCTCAAGTACCACTTACAGATACCTATTTTTAGTGTCATGTGACAGTTTTTTTAGACTAATGAAAAATTATTACCATTTCTTTATAATTATGAAGAAATGTAACTCAAAAGAAATTATGAAATAAATAAAACATTTTTTAGTGTCCTCCATTGCAATACTGGGGTAGTCTGCCCACTAATTGTCCAGGCATGGAATATGAACTGGGGATAAGGCTGGAACATGAAGTTCCGCCCAGGATGAAATCCTTTCTATTTCTCTTGCCATTGCAAGATTTCTGGGTTGCTCCCTGATGGTTGATGCACACCATCCTTCATATCCAACATGGGGGAAAACCCCATTTTGGTTTGTGAACTGTGAAAAGGCTGGACCGAAAACCCTGAAGCCTTTTTTGCTGTTGGAACTATAGTGAAAGCTCCTTGACTCAAAATATATGCAAAAGCATCATTGAGGTCTGCTAGTCTGTGAGAGACACAGTCATCTAGATAACATAAAATAGGGAGGGGGGAGAGTGCAGAACTCTAACTTATAGCCTTTGGAAACCACACCCTATTCCCAAGCATCTGAGAAGATTTCTGATTAGGTATCCACAAAGGCCCCCCACTTTCACAATGGACAGGACTTGCTTTCAGGTTTAGGATACTTCAAGCAGTGTGTCGGTACCTGCACAGGCTTGTGAAAGTACAGGATCCAACTGAACCTTTTAAAGGCCTGGACTGTTGTCCATTAAAATCTGTGCTGTTTCCTAAACAGATGGTCATCCAGATATCACAAAATGGGAGTGCTCTGGGAGTGAATCAAGACTAGCATGGGGGTCAGTAGGGCTGCGGAAGATGGATCAAATGGTAGGGCCACAAACTGGTAGTGTTGAGTGCCCAGATAAAACAGAGGTAGTGTGATATAATAAGTAAGACAGTGACATGTAAGTTCACATCTTTGATGTCCACAGAGGCTAGAAAGACTGCCTGATGGAGGGTGGCTATGAAGATCTGGTAAATTCCATGCAAAATTCTGCAGAACCAAATGAAGAGGTTTAAGCTCTGCAGATTAAAGATGAGGTTGAAACCCCTTTTGGTTTGGGAAATGTGAAAAGGTTGGAGTGAAAACCCTGAAACCTTTCTGCTGATAGAACTATAGTGATTACTCCTTGATTCAAATTATCTGTAATAGCAGCATGGAGGTTCCCTAGCACGTGGAGAGGCAAATGCAGGATAACATAAAGTAGGGAGGGGGAAGAGTTCAGAACTCTAGCTTATAGCCCATGGAAACCACATCTCATACTCAGGCATTTGAGAAATTCTCTGACCAGGTATCCACAAAGGCCAACACACTCCTCCTCCACTTTAATGATGGACAGGACTTGTTTTCAGGTTTAGAATATTTAGCGACCCAGGGTTTGAGATTGAACTGGGCCCCTGGCTCAGGCCTGGTCTTGGAGTCTGAAGCCTGAAAGTAATGAAAGGATCTCTTTTTGGCCTCAGGAGGGAGAGCTTTCCAAGCCTGAGGCTTAGGCTTCTACTGCAGGGGTAAAAGAGTATTTACTCCAACATATTTTATGAGGGTGTCCAAAGCAGCTCATAAGAGACATTCACCCTCCAAAGGCATGCACACATGCACTTATAGAAAACTCTTCTGGGAAATAAGATGTGGAGATTTGGGAGATAAGATATTATCTAACTAGTCTGCACAATACTCTAGGGTTTTTGGTATGAGATCTAAGCACTCTACAATAAAGGGCTGGTGTGAACAGAAGCTATGTAGGGCTGGCTAGAAAATACGATTTGGAAAGAGTTTTTAAATGTTTACCAATGGGATCCTTCTCAACAGGAATGGCCAGTGTTTTCTTAAAACAGGACACCATTGGATCAACAGTAGAAATTAACCACTTCTTGATAAGATTCTCCTTAAATAGATATTCTTCTGTAAAATGTTCAGGAGGTGCGAAAAGTTTACCAGTTTTCAAAGCTCTGTACAGAAGACCTACAAGTAAGGTGTGTACCGGAAAGGTTTTTAAAGCCAGCCTTGGGGCTTCTCAGGGATCCTTGACTAGTAACAGCAGTACTAAAGACTACAGACTGTTCTTCCATTTTTAAAGGCTAAGTTCACCTTTAAGAAAAGAATAAATGTAGGAAATAAATGTGCATTTATTATGCTTTTCTGATGAGCTTTGCATTCGCAATCAGTAGAATGTGGGTGCAATGTAAGGCTCCTACAGATACTTCCTCCAGCTTGCCTGCCTGTACCTCCATATGGGCATACAGTTACAAAGCTGGAGGAAGTGCCAATGAACTATGAGGGTGCTCATCATTGCTCTTACAGTTCATTGAGAACGACAATCAATCTGTCGTGGTGAAGGATAGGATTTGTAGTTAATTTATTCACAGACTGCTATGAATGAATTATGTGGATGTTTTTAAAAAGTGTGAGAACAGGATCCCCAGCCTGCTGTCAGGCTAGACCTGGAGCATGTTACACGTTATACCCTACATATGGGTGTACTGTGTAACATGCTCCAAAAGGTGAACTTATCCTTTATGGTTGTATACACCACATCAATAAGAACTGTCATGGTCTCTAAATCTGGTAGCCAAAGCAGTTGCCTCCAACTTCCCAGGCATAAAATCATCCACTAAGAATTAGTGAACTTCTAATCAGATTGAGCAGTGGTCTCTAAAAATTCTAAACAAAGGACCAGTTTACTGTCCTTCAGACTTTAGGGGGGCTGGACTGTGGCCAGTGGGAGTAAAAAATATCCTGTCATCAGTGGGAGTAAGCAATGTTCCATCTTTGGTATTAAGGAGAGGAATAGTGCCTCATTATTGGTGTCACCGGGGAAGAATAGTATACCATCACTGATGTCAGTGGCAAGATTTATGCCCTAAGTTTGGTGTCAGTGGGAGGAATATTGCCTCTTATCATTAGAAGGAATAGTGTCACTAAGGCTGGATAAGGGCAAGCAAAGGTCCACAGTTTGGATACCACCGAGACAAGAGTATCCAGGACAGAAGGCTCAGAATCAGCTACAGGTATGTTAGATAAGGAAGTATGCTTACAGCCTCTGCATTCAAAGTCAGTAATCAAATCTGCAATTTGGTCCATAAACTCCTGAACAACTGCAGAACACTGCTCCCTTGATAATTGCCAGGGGAGATATCACACCTGATGGAGCTAAGGAAGACTCTGAGGAGTGTATTGATTCAAGCAGGTGACAATGGTCAAGGCCATGAGTGTCAGATCCATGAAAAGGGGCATTGCAGACTGCCTTGGATCTGTTGCCTGATCATGAGCTGGAGTGGCCAAATACAAAGGAATGCTCTCCTTGCGCTTGAGATCCAACATGTTGCAATGCTTGACAGAATCAACTTAATTAAGAACAATGTGTTAAAACCTTGGGTGCCTACAGACTGGCTGCTAAAAGCAAGAGAAATTCATATGGCCAGGTGACCAGGTCACTTTAGGTATCAGCAAGGACTTACTGAGGTCTTCTTGAGAAGATGTGAGAATAGGAGCAATGGCAGGGAGATGCCACCATCATACTGGAAGGCCAGAACAGAGCAAAACATGCACAAGCACAAAACTGAAACTAGTAACGCAGCATTCATTTCCTTATCATTTAGCCCTTTCTTTTGAGATCATCAAAATAAAGAGGTAATAATGGCATCTAATGGTTTCCATAAATAAAGTAGCTCCTGATTCAGGCTGGTTGCTGTTTTTTGTTGCCAGTGTCTAAATCTTCTTATTGGTGGTAGTATAATACAATGTTTCTGAATCCTGTGTCCTTTAATGAGAAAGATATACAGTTTTATTTTCTCCAGCACCCCCTCCCCTTCACAGGAACCCTATATACAGCCATATATACCATTTTATTCTCACCAGACCTCCCTTTCACCAACAACAGCCTTATACACAGTTCTTTTCCCACATCAATGTCCACCCACAGTAGTTGTATACAGTTGTCTCTATCTGAGCAGTTTTAATGCCTCCACTGATTACAACTTTGTTTAATCATAGCTGGGCATAGCTATAATTATTATTTACAACACTGCTCTTCCCAAATCTACTTGGAACCTACTGATGGATGGTGGGACATATCTTCACCTGCACTTTGCTATATGTGTTTTGGGCCATAAGCCATGCCATAACTACAGGGAAAGTAGGGTATTGCTTTTTGGCATTTGGGCTCAGTGTTCAGAACTAGAAATACTTTTGGGAAGATATCCTGGAAGCATAGGAGTTTTTCCAGTCACCATGGGGACCCGGTGACCAATGTTTGTTCAGTTTTGCTGTAGAGGTTTATTCAATACTGTCAAAGCTGAAATGCTGTGCAGTAACTCATACCATCCAGACTGCATAGTGTCAGTGAAATTTCAATTGTTTCCAACTGGTCACTGTCAACTATTACAGTGTACATTCATTTTTTGCATAAATTTCAGATGGATAACATGGCAGGAGAGGAACAACCTAATATGATATGAAGTTGTGGTGAGATTGCCTACTTTTTGCAATTTAGATGGAATTTTAGAAATGTTTTCTTTCCAATATGCACAAAAATGTGGATGCATATGCTAAATGCCCGCATGATCAAAGAATCATAGAGCATTGCCTAATTTAGTACTAGCAATAGAGATTATAGATGATGCATATATACCACCCTGTTACTGTACAAACTGGCTGGAATGGCAGAAATGGACCCCAAACATCTTATATTTATGGGCTCCTTTACAGTGTCATAAATCAAAGCGGATATAACCAAATGCATAAGTTCTCTGCACTATAGAAATCAAATATTGCATTTATAAAAGCTGCACTATATGAACAATATAAAACATAATTTAACCCAGTACGTATTTACCAACATAATTTATATATATGCTGTTAGTATCAGTGCAAATCTTTGTACTTATTTAGCTTCTCGTAGTCGCTGCACTACAGAACTTACGGCTATCTACTGTATGTTTATTTGCCATGAGTTCAGCTTTAGGTATTATGGTATGCCAAAAAGTAGACTACATCTGAAATGTATACATCAGTTTGTTAAATGTTTTTTAGGGCTCTTAAAAGATTGGTGGGTTTCTTGTACAAACCTTACACAGCTTTCTTCACTGCTCCTTGAGAAAAAAAAATGAAGTGGAAATTTTTAATTTTATGTTACCAGAAAAAGAAGATTAAAACAGAACTCCAGGAATTCAGCCACTTTCAAAAATGTGCTGGCTTACTATGGTTTAAGTCCAGCAAGGTGCATGCCATCTCGTAGATGTATGTCTTTAATTTACAATTTACATTTATTATTGAGCACCAGGAGTACAGCTATCTCTATATTCCTAGCACTCCTATGCTCAAGCTGTGGGTCTCAGCTCCTGCACATCCCTTCTCTCCTCTTGCCCAATCACACAGTGCTTTATATTTTGTGAACCCATTCACAAAATATAAAGCCTTTTCAGAAAGGACAGTAGAGGGAAGGGGTGGGTAGAGTGGCTGCTGCATGAAAAAGCAGCATTGCTCTTTTTAGAGCACCAGGAGTAGGCGCTCAGTAAAACTGTCAGTTGTAAATAAAAGAGGTAAGTCCCACAGTGTGGCATGCACCTCGTTGAACTTAACCCATAGTAAGCTAGCACATTTTAGAGAGTGGCTGAATTCATGGTGTTAGGCTTTAAATAAATTATTGTGTAAAACAAAAATATTAGAAACAGATTAAAGATGAAGCTTCACAACTGTTCCATTAGTATAGTGTATTTTGAATACTCTCCTTGTTTGGAGGCCTTAGTAGACCATAGCAGACGTTGGGTTTTGCTAAATACTTTTCAAGCTGAAAATGTAAAAGAATCATGTTACGCTACACAAAAGAAGATGATCCTCATAAACATAAGTGTCTATACAAAAAACTAACATTGCCTATAGCAAACATATTCCTGTTTTTCATGCTTTAGGCCCAAAATTAAAAAAAATTAATTAGATTTGGGTGTAATATTTACTAGTCATTAGTGATCATACAAACCTCTTTTGCTTGCTTTCCTGGGTGTGGCTGTGGTGGTGGCTGCTGTTGCTGTGTTTGTTGTTGTTGCTGCTGCTGCTGCTGCTGTTGTTGCTGTTGCTGCTGTTGTTGCTGCTGCTGCTGTTGCTGTTGTTGCTGCTGTTGCTGCTGCTGCTGTTGCTGCTGCAAAAGCTGAAGATGTAACTGCTCTTGCTGTTTCTTGTAAAACTCTTGCAGTTGTTGCTGAATAAATCATTTTGACTTTAATAAATAAAGGCAAAAGTTGCATACATTACAAAAACCTACGTGTTGCTACTCTGAACTGGCTGTTGAATTATCCTTAACAATGATCTGAATTAAAAAAAAATACTGTAAGATGCATGTCTCCAATGTTGCCTAAACATTTATGCATATAATGCATGCAAATTACAGCCGTGTTATCAATTATCAAGTGACATAAAACAGGAACCAGCCAGTAAAAGCCTGGGGCCAAAGACAATTCACTGCTTCGCTAATTTTCTACTGTCAAGCTATCACGGCCAAAAAAGCACACTGTCAACAAAACAATACCTTATAGGTGAGCATAATATACTAGAAACTAAGCATAACTTTGGTAAAATATGTATAACGTAAATGTCTGTTGATATTTATCAGTAGTTCCTGGTTGACATTAAGGAGGAAACAGTGGGATTTCATTATGTTTTACATTGTATCACTTTAATACAGTGTTTCTAAACCCTTTTTATTTCCAGTCACAGTGACCTTGAAAAGTATTTTCAGTCTCGATTCACCACAGTCTAAGACTTGGTTCACATTACTGCGTGTAGGGAACACGTGCAAAATCCTCGTTCCCGAAAAGCAGACAAATACACTGCATCTTAGCAGTCATGCCATTAATTTTTAATGCCATCCCCACACATTGGCAAATATGGAGCAAATTTGCACGCTCCAAATCAGTGTGGTGTTATTTAAAAAAAAAGGTTAGGGAGATCTTTTTCTGCATTTTTGTGGGTAGAGTCACCTATTGAAATGAATGGGATACCCTACATGCAGCCAAATAGATATACACAAGGGCTGGTTCACACGTGAGGTTAAGAGATGGTAAAACCACATGGTTAAGCTGCATTTTTAACACCCCTCAACTTCTGCCCCCTATGCTGCAGAGGCAGGAGCCAGGGTCATACACATGATGTGGCCACAGCAAAAGTATACCCCCAGGTGAATGGGGTCACCCCACAACCGTGTGCATTGCATGCAGTTGTGGCATTGTGGTGCTGCATTTAGGAGTTTATAACGGGCAGTATGGAGGCAACATATCTCCTCTTCACTGCCTGTCAAATGCTTCTGAAAAGCAATCAGAGCATGGATCACTTTTTAGAGGAACATAAATCCTTACTACTATTGTGAACAAGCCCTAAAACAAAATTTTACCTACAGGATTAGGGGTCAAGATTAAAAGTAGCACACGCACATAAGCATATAACCATACATACACACATATATACATAAACCCACATACACACACACACAAATACATACATACACACACATATAGCCTTTTTAAAAACTGCAGTACTGTACCTGCACCCACACTGCCGTGTACTGCACTGCAGGGGGAGGTGGAGCAGATCAGGAGTCAGTAAGACACCTCCCCCTTCCTCTGCTCTGTATGTTACTGTTCTGATCGATGCTCCCACTGTGTACAGTTATACAAAGCATGTACAATTGTACACGATCTAAAGTACCAACACACAAGCATTTTCTATCAGCAACAATCACTTCTTCAGATTTTTAATTCTGGCATTCACTAAAAACAAATGTCAGGTAATTTCTACACAAGGAGTCTGGGTGTTGCCTACCTATCTTTCCTTAATAAACTAAAAACCAATGGCTTTTTAGTAAAAAAAAAAAACAAATCTCCAGTACTATGGATCAACACACAAGGCGCTGAACACTAATATTATGAAATTGATCTATGTCCATACATAGTCAAACTGTCAGATGATTGTATTGGAATTATTTGGAACAGATAAATTCTGTCCATGAATAGATAACTATAGGACTAATATCACCTTATCAGATAAGGAAGTAAAAAAATCTGAAATATGTTGGATATCAAATATAGATCTGCAAATGGAGAGCAGTTACAGATGTCATAATTGAATATACAGCAGCACACCCTGCTATAACTATAAATATTTCATTGTTTCAAGCAACCAAATTCATGAAGTGATGAATTATGGCAATATATAACTTATTTTCCAAAATACTTATCATAAACCTAAATTCTGATAAAGGATCTCTAAATTTTTTCAGGGCTATCATAGCAAAAAAAGCAGGTGGCCTAATCTGTCTTCTGCTATTTTCTTATATATGTCTGACAGAATGATATATAAAGGACAAATTTAATTTTGAATCAAAAATGTTTCTATTTAAACAATGTCTGAGCAAAAGTGGGTGCATTTGAACCCCCCCACCAATCAGCTGTTTTACCTAGGATTTCAAAGCATCCCTTAAAGCCCATTAGCTTCTTTCTGCTGCTCTCTGAAATCACTGGCTGTCCACAATCTAAAATAGCCAGAATTGATAGATGCTAGTAGCTATAGAACCATTTGGAAGCTCTGGCAAAATAGCAGAGCAGCAGGAGGCTCAAATGGGACAATCCTGGTGACCAGCAATGGGGAAGGTGGGGCAAGCATAGAGGTTTTCCACTTTCTCTTTGAAAACCTCTTTAACCCTTTCACTGCCAGGTCCGTACAATGTTTGCAGCTACTGGGATTGTGTATAAAACTGACAAACAGACTCATGCCTGTCAGGTGGAAGCAGTCGGGTGGCTGTGCTGCTGACCGATTGCTTCCACACACTCCGGTAATGGTGCCCACCCCGCATGTATTACAGGCTCTGCTTGCCCATCTACATGCCCCAGGCAGACATGGCGGATGCCGGTGGGTGGAGGGGAGAGTTCTCCCCTTCTTGCTGTGACCCGGAAAACGATGTCTATGACATCACTTCTGGGTCACCCTGTCGCTTCCCCCGCCTAAAATTGCCAGGGAGGAATGTATTGCAATGCGATTTGCATTGCATTACATATAATGGAGCCCAGAGGAGACATGCAGGGTCTTTTAGACCCTGGATGTCTCATTAAAGAAGCTGTCACCTAAAAATCATCACATTGTGTGTCCCCTATGCGATAAAAAAAATTAAGCAAAAAAAAAATTTATTGCAAAAAAATAAAGTTACACCCAAGCACATAACATCTCCCCCAAAAATAAATTTTGAGGCTCCCCACCCCCACATATACGCACGTATGTACCTAAATGCATGCATCAGGGGTGCTTATGCGTGAAATCGTTGATTACGATACACTTTACATATCGCCGCACAAGCCGGAGTCAGAACAATGATTCTAGCACAAGACCTCCTCCGTAACACTAAACTGATGACCTGTAGGGGCTTTTGAAACGTTGCCTATAGAAAATATAGGGTACTGAAGTTTGTTGCCACTGGTGCACACAAATTTAAGGTTTGACATGTTGGGTATCTATTTACTCAGTGCAAATTTGTCTTATATTTTAAAAATATTTGGGAAATTTATTGTGTTTGTGTGCCCTTAAATTCAATTTAGTGTGTTTTTACTGAAATGTTGTGTTTCTTAGACTTTTGCGGTAATATCATACCGGACATAAAAAATTGGAACTTTAGGCAAACATATGCCTTCTCTCTGTATGACAACTTTTTCCATAAAATGTTTTTTTTTAGACAAAAAAAAATTTGGAACTACCACTATTTTGTTCTCTAGGGTGTCTGCTTTCAGAAAATATATAATGTTTGGGGGTTTTGTGTAATCTTCATGCCTAAAATGATTTTTTTAAACAAGCAAAAAATTCAAAAATGGCTCTGGTAGCAAAAGGGTTAAACTCCTATAGCTTAACCTATATAACCAAAGTGAACAGAATAAAATAAAGTAACAATAGGCAGGCAACACTTTGACTTATCTGCTGCAGCTTTACAGTGGGGATAAAAAAAAAGTGCAAATCAGAATTAATTGTTTTGTATTACATACAAAAATTGAGCTTTGGCCCAAGTTTTCTGTATACATGCAGCTCAGGAGATCCAGAACATCCCCATTCCTGTTATTAACAATAGTGTTTAACTGTTTGGTTTAATAGTGTCAGCACAAATATATACACTTTTATGTGTCACAAATAGACCCTCACTGTAATCTTTACAGGGAAAAATCTACTGAATTGTAGTTCAACCACTTGACTTTTTACTGCATATAAATTCACTCCTCATAAATCTTTGCCATAGCACTTTTCTTTAACATAAAAAACAGATCTATTATGTTTCCACTTAATACAAAAGGCTGGAAATTTTTCCTATTTGCCTTCACCTAACTATGACTAAAACAAGCAGTAACGTGTTATATATCATAAAACAACAATCTTCTGCAACTCACTTTGACACTTTGTATGCTTTGACAAGTCTAGAAATGTAATGTTCTGTTTCAGATGACAATGTAAACAATCACCTGACAGCATATTATTTTTCTGCGTGTGATATACACTGCTATAAAAGGTGAAGATGAGATAAACATGACAGAGAGCTTATGCAATCCTAACATTCAAACACCCAGGAAAAATTAACTGTTGAAGGAAGGTAACCAACATTACCTGCTGTAACATAACGGCTTGCTGCTGCTGGAGGAGTGCCTGGAGCTGCTGAGGAGACAGTACTTGCTGCTGAAGTATCTGTTGCATCTGCTGAGGGGTGATCACCTGGGGAGTCATCATGGCCACTGAAACAGGCACCTGCCATAAAGGAAAGGAAACATCACAGCTAAGCTGAGTTGAAAGGCATTGATTGCTTATGGCTGCAATGATTTCATTGACATTGATTATACTCTTCGCTGCTGCGCTGCTCAGCTTCAGTGTATGTATATGTCATGCTCCGACAGGAAGACACTTATTCTACATAATTATTAGAGAGCAGTTTAAAAAGGTTGTAAAGTGTATTCATTTTCTTAGACTGTCTCAATAATACTTCAGAAGCTGAGCAGGAGACCACAACCCTCCTGTACTGCTGAACTACAGGGCAAACTGCCTATTTGTAAGTAGGAAACAATTGCCATAGAAATATCATTTACATTATCTAAACACCGGCAGCATGTACTGATATAACCAAAAGAGAGAACAAGAAGGGAGCCACAATGGGCCTTCAATATCACATGCATATTCATAAAAGAACAAACATTTTCAGGCATTTTTACCGCCATTAATTTTTGTGTTGCAATTTTAACACCTGATTCATAAAACTTTTCATGAGGTGAGCAAATGAAATGTTGGGCTTTTCATTTGTCCACTTACACAGTCTAGCATCTGTTTTAAGTTATAGGAGCACTGTTAGACTAAAGTCTCGTTTTGGACAGAGTGAAGAAGGATTAAAACACCTTTAAGTTTTCTATTGGTGCCTGTGCCCTTGTTAGGGATATCCATACTCTCTACTTGACATGTTTACCATTATTACAAGTGAAAATAGAGGAAAATCCCAAATATTTGGTTGTCACCAGAACAATAGGTGGGAAATCTTCCAATGGAGACACTAGTTCTGGTGACCCTGGTGGCAACCTCATGTTAGGAAAAATGTTACAAAATGTTGCAAACTTACTGTTTTGGCTATGGGACAGGAATGAAGGAGAGTCTACTCAATGGGACACAGATCGTAAAATAATGACAGGGATTATCACCTCCCATTACTCCTTCCAAAATGAAAACGAAAAATGACTTTAGTTCTACTTTAAAATATACAGAACTCAAACATGTGCACCCCCTTCCCACAAAATAAACAAGAATGGCAACCCTCTCAAAGAACTTGTGTCTGAAGTTGACAACCACTGGCCTTTTGGTGCCCTCAATGCCCAAAAGGTGGGCACCTCATGGAGGACAGCTAATTTAAAACCCTGTGCCCAGATTTTTACTGCACACAGAAAACCTCAGCACTCCATCTAATGGTTAGAGACATAGGTTGAGGGGTTTCAGGAAGAAAAACAGCTTGGAGTAGGGTACGAATGAATGAAGACTATGGGGGTTTTATTTTTACAGCGCAAAAAAAAGATGATCAGACTTCTTTTTTCTAAAACAGTTTTGTGCCATACATGAATGGGAAGAGAATCTGAAGGAACCCATTAACCAAACAACAGAGAAAGGGTTATAAGCAACTGGCCACCAATGTAGGTAAGTTGGTTGCACACACCCACTCAATGCCAGTAACCTTCGTGCTGCCAAAAAAGCATGTCTATCAGCATTTCAGTGAATAAGACAAGGGATACAGGTTTATTTTATACTTTTATTTTAGGGGCTGCCTCCATAAATAACACACCAGGAATTTGGGTGGGTAATACAATGATGGGAAAAGAGATGTGTCAGACTGATAGCCCAGGGAGGAACTTGTAATGACCCATCACAGTGAAAAAGGGTGGTCTGTTCCAGTGAGAGGTGAAGTGTAAGTCTTGGAATTGGCCATAGGCGTTCAAAAACAGGGTTGTGGGTTTGGTTCAAGCACACATTTCCCATTTATCAAACTTCCTTAGCCTGCTCAAATAGGCCTCTATATTACAAACAGAGCACAAATGGGCAGCACATGCTGAGGAAGAGCTCACCCTATAAGGAACCACAATAATCAGAAACCATGTCAGCACTAGAATGATTATTTTAATAATGGTCATTTTGATTAACTATATTGGCCATATGCTCTGTAATGTACAGATGTAGTTACATTTTTAAATGAGCTTTATACGTTTATGACTAAATCTACTAGTTACCAAAACAATACACTTTATTGAAAAGGGCAACTTTCATTTAGTAGCAGCAACAGTTTTCAGAACCCAAGTGCAGGCCCACAGTCCCCCTTTCTGCAGTTCTAGCTGCCGGAGACCTCAGTGCTCATTACTTCAAGTACTTTACTTTCCCCCTACATTGCTGCTTAGCATTAATACTAGAAATATCACTGACCATAAAGATACTCAAAAGGCTTTACACATGTCTACACATAACAGATTTTCATAGTGCAATAAATGTATTTAAGAAAAAATAATTCTTCACAAAGCTGAAGAAATCTGAATGCCAATGCTATTTGTTGAAGGTAAGTAAAAAAAAGGGGTCTCGGTGTGGACCAAATAGTCCATTCAGACTGGGGCAGAAACTCACTAAAATTATTGCAACATTTATTAAATACAGTTCATTTACATACATTCATCAAATTACAGACAAGCAATTTAATTACCATATAAAGCTGACGTCTGGCTAGGCATGGATACAACATAGAACAAACGGAAAAACTATAGCCTATCCATCAATGTAATTAAGTGTTTCTGATAATATAAATGTTTGGTTAAAAAGCACAGAAGACATGTTTATATCTGAAGGGGCACAAGGATATGCATAAAGCAGAAAAAAATGCACGGAACATAAAAACTCTTGAACACAATTACAAAATATAAAACCCCAAAACTATATTCACATTTTAAGCCTGCACTATACATTGATCCAAAGGATAAAAGTGTTGAAGACATAGCTTACATTTGCAGTGATCCACAGATACTGAGATCTTGTACAAACATTATGTCATTACTTCAAAAATGCACTGAAAGCCTTGTTAACGTATGATAGCTGATTTACGTAAAAAAGATAAAAGTGATATAATAATAAGCCCAACTTACAGTTAAATGCCTAGTGATGCTTAAGCATTCTGTTGCCAAAATGAAGCATCTGTTTACAGCACTGTGTTCTAATCCAACTCAGATAAAGAGAATACAGCAGTGAGCTGGACAAATCTGTTCCGGTTATTTATGAAAGGCAGAACAGCTTTCCTCACATGACAAGCAGAGAAACAAACAGGACTCTTTGGATAGCAGCTACTATGACCTTTACTAATTAAGAGTTAAAAACTGTGGTCATCAAAGCACATGCACATCCATCGAAGGTCAGTAAAAATGTGAAATGTCTTGATATACAATTAGATTAATACTGTAAAAAAACTAATACTAATAAAACAGATATAAATGCATTCAAATATTTAATGAAACAAAGGACAGAGCATATAGCAGTAAAGTTTCATTAATGTATTTATATAGGTGACAACCTCTTACTCGAGCTAGCCATTTGGTATATAATAATTTTATCATAATTTGCATCTCTATTGTACAAGCTGATAGCTCTATGTTATACAAAAGAAATAACACAAATGTAACGGTTTAAAGAAAATAAGTAGGACCACGTTTGACTGTGTGAAGCTTAGCATGCATCAGTAAAATGCATGTTACCAACTTTTAGTAACTTACATTAATTTCAGTCTATTCTAGCACATTATGGCACTAAACTTTAAACATGTTCCTTTCTTGGTGCCCTTCACTGGCCCTCTGCATAAGGGGCTGCCCTCCAAACCTGGCTACTTCTTTGGGTCATACCTGGTTCAACTCATGAGTTTTTCTTGTTCCGTTTATATTTTGGTTACCTGGGTTGTAACAGGCAATGATGGCCCCACTATGGAAGGTTGGGGCCATGTGTTATGTATTTGGGGGGGTCTCCTCATGTTTCTTAGGCCCTGATGAGCTTTGCTTTTTGTTTAGGTAATATTGTGTATGTAGGGCCATATGAAGCTGTTCTATTTGTCTTTTTCCTTTGACTCTGTACATTGGTTGGAAACCTCAATAAAACATATACTTAAAAAAAAACTTTATAAACTTTTTAAAATTCCATCTATTTTCTTCATAGGAGTATGATAAGGAGCAAGCAAACAAGCTGAGGTTTCGGAGAGGGACAAAAAGTATTCATTCTTACCATAGTATCTGATAATACAATAAATTAAAGCCACCTTCACTTTGATCTACATTAGTATTTGCCTTTAGCATTTGGACTTTTCAACAGTTCACAGTGGTGCAATTTTAAGTTAACAAGGAAATGTTTTTTTTTTTTTGTCATTTGATTTACATAACACAACAGCACAGCAATAACAACACAGCTGGTCCAAGTAAATGTAATATTTTATTTATACGTGGTTCCCAGTGGGTTAATCAGCTCCTGGCTAAACTCTAACGGGTAGATCTCTCTTCCATAATTCCCAACTGTTTTTGTGACCACCTGATAGTTGTGGGTGTTCAAATGAAACAGGGACCTGGGACCCCCTGTCAATCACAGCCGGTGAGCCAATGAGAAGAGAGAGGGGCAGGGCCGAGCCGCGGCTCCATATGTGAATGGACACATGAAGCAGCGGGTGCCCCATAGCAAGCTTCTTGCTGTGGAGCACCCGACAGGAGGGAGGGGACAGGAGCGCTGTTGGGGGACCCAAGAAGAGGAGGATTCGGGCTGCTTTGTGCAAAACCACTGCACACAGCAGGTGAGCATAGACATGTTTGTTATTTTTAGAAAAAAACGGTAAGCCTTTAGTATCGCTTTAACTGTACATTATCAACGAAAAAATTAAATCTCAGGTTTTCAAGAGCTCCAATCTTTCCTTTTAAATTTCTGCATTGTTTTTATTGTGTGGGCTGCAAATGTTTGCACCTCAGAGTCATTTGCTATAAGACCAACTCTGGCTGCAAGACTTTGGAGCAAGTCTCTCCCAGCTTTGAACATCTTGCAATGAACATCATGCAATGTTTGCCCCCCCCCCCTTTTTTTTTTGTAGCAAAATTGCCCTGGCTTTTTTGTTTGGATGGGTGGATGGGGGCTGTTGAAAAGCATTTTTTAAATCTTCCCATGGGTATTCTTTTAGAATGATGTTTGTCTGGGCCTTTCTAACATATTCAGGTTCTAAACATCCCCATTTTAGCTTTGGCTATGTGCTAAGTTTTGCTATACTGCTAGAAGGTGAACATCCTGGCAGTTTCAGACTGCAATGTCCTGCATTTGTCTCCATCTATTTTTTCCTTGATTCCTAACTAGTTTCTATGTAGTTGCTGCCATTAAAATATGCTAACTACAAAATTATGGTACTGCTATGCTCAAGCATTTTTGCACTAAGAAGACAATGTTTTACTTTTTTTACATTTATCTAAAGGCATGTTAGGCACCGCAAACTCTGTTCTGATATGAGCAGATATCTGATATTTGCTCTGAGTTTTTTTTTTCCTGGCATGTGATTGCTTCTCATCACTGTTTTAATGGAGGGTTTCTCCACCTAAGTAGTGCAGTACTGCCTTGTTCCAATGAAACTTCAGTCTACCATTAGAAATGTACCACAAATCTATGCCTGAGAAAGAGACTGGTTGATGAAAATTAGCACAAACAAAAGGAAAATGATCCTATTCAGTTAGTCTTTATTATTTTTGTAAATCAAAGAAAACCATCAAGTGTTCAAGGGACAGAATCATTTCCTGAAAACCACAGTTCACTGCTGCTGTTTAAGACTCTACAACAATTAGATACTTTCATTTAATTAGTTTAATATTCCTGAGTGCTAATTACGTAATGAAAAGATATTTACTGGAAGCAAACCGCAAGCAGTGATCATTGTTTCTACGAGCTAGGTCTTCTGTTACACGTAGATGACTTAGCTAAAATTACATTCTGCTTGCAAACGTTAA